>NC_046158.1:47956762-47962991 GCF_011064425.1 Rattus rattus | reverse complement strand
TTTAAACATCTTTTGGTAAACAGCTAGAAGATACTACCCCTGCGGAAATAGCTAAATTATTGGCTGATCAATTGACAGGATTAGATCCCAAGGCTTGGCTTCAAAGTGTTTTCATAGCTTGGGAGGGGCTGGTTTTGCCATAATATTATGTGCATTGTGTATGATGTTGCTTTATTTTTGAATGACTAACCCCCTACAAGGGCATTTAGCGCTATTATGGAAAGTGTTACGTTTTAAAACAAGACATATCAAAGCTACAGTGCCAGAACACCGAGGGCAGCTTGCAAAGACACCATTCTGTGTTCCTTCGTAAAGAGTCAGTTGTCCTCTGTCCTATGGGTTGCTCCAGATGCAGCCTCAATATGGGGTCAGCTAAGTGAACTCAACCATCTGGCAATTCTCTATTTCCTATCTAGGACATAGGCTCTATTTCAGCAAAACTCCTTCACCTGAGAGCCCTGTGTAATGTGTCTCCCAGCTCTTGCTTGTCCCTGCTGTGCTAGGATTAACAGACTTCTCCTTTAGACTCTTCAGAAGGCTTCCCGGGATTGCCCAAGCCTTAATTCACCCACAGCCTTAATTCACCTGCTGCTCATCCCGTCCTGCTTTTAGCACTTGCCCCTTTCCTACAACTGCCTTCCATGATAAAATTCCAATTCCCAAAATCTGTCTTCACATGTGACTCCTCAATAGGCAGGCCTGACGCTGATGGTGGGAATTCTCCTTGATGGCTACTCCACTGTATTCCTTGAGGCAGGGTCTTCACAAGGAACAAAATTGTTGTCTCGCACAGGAAAGTCCTTTACTGCTGAGCATTTATTTTTAGCAATGTGTGCTTTACTCACAGTATCTTCTGCTGAGGCCAGTGTGAGTTATTGGGCTTATATTCCTAATCCACCTTTATTTGAGCCTGCTACTTGGGGGAAACAGATTTGGTGTTATACACCACTGCAAACATTGTACCATTTCTTTGAAATAATTTGACTTATTTGAATAAGCATGATGGAGCTTTGTATAATTTTACTGATGCTGGCTCAAAGATGTCTTTATGTTTAGGACAGAGGCCATGTCTCCAAAGCGTCTATGAAAATTGGCTATTACCAGGAAAAAAGGTTCAGGCTCAGGTCTCATTGGCAGTGATTGACAGCTTGGTATATAAACCAAAATTGGAGTAACATCATACTCGTTAGTGAGCCACTATGTTCTGTTTGTGCTTATATAGACTTAAAATATCGCCCATTCATTTGGAAGAATTGCCTTGGCGTGTTTGGAAAAATTATTTGATCAAATGGATACATTGGGTTACTTATGGTCAATTTATTAATACATGCTCAGAATGCAATATTAGTGCTTGTGATTTGTCTAATGTTTCCAGGACGAGCAGAGAAGAGAATGAACCTCTTAATGGGTCCTTGCTGATGGAAAGGGGAGATGGTGGCATTGCTGATGATCTACTGGCCTCTGTGGAAGATCTTACTGTGCTTCAAACTGATCTGTGGAAGACTGCTGCTGCATAAAAAGAAGTTGTGTTTCCTAATGGAAGCTTTTCTGAGACTGCTCAATCTGCCTCTCAGTATAATTTTACAACATTTAAGAAAGAAAAGGTTACTACTTGTATTCCTATGCCATATTTCTTTTTAATAGGTAGATTTAATTTTGCTAATGGATTTGCTTGTACTAACTGTCATTAGTATTCATGTATTAATTCATCTATTCAGTTTATTATGAATTAAGATTCTATTATATATTCAGCAAAAATTTTATGTATGGGTGACTGTTAATTTGGGATGTCATTGGCCTCAAGATCCTCATGTGATTATTGAATTTTTTAATAATCTGATGAAGAGAAGTAAAATAATCATTAGAATCATTGTAGCTACTATTTTTTCCCTTTAGGCACTTTTATTTAAAAAAATTGTCATTAATATATAAACATCTCATTCTCTTAAAAAATTCTACAGCTTTACAGCTGCTTGCTGATATGTGCATAGGAAATTACCACAATACAAAAATAAGGGGCGAAGCAGCAGAACAGCACCCGATTTATGCTTTTGATGTAGGTGTGTCCACGGATAAACATCTAGAAGCCTTACAAAACTATTTACACCGGATCTTGCTTATTTACAGGTCGTAGCAACTTTTCTAACAAACAAAACTATATTTTATCAAGTTATGATAATTGTTTCCAACAAAACTTACTATATTACCACAAAATAATTAATGATGAAACAATATTTTAAAAACAAAATTAAATTTTTAATTAAGACTGCTTTTGGCATTTTGCTTGTGATTTCTGCCCTTTGGTTAACAGCATCAATGTCACATTCCTAGCCATATTACATATTGGTAAGATTTCAACACATCACTGATATCAAAGGCAGACACCGAGTCAGTATTAATAACAGATTACCTACATGGTACTGTAATTTCAATAAAATGACTGTCTCACTGGATATTACATGCAAAAATCCATAAATTGTCACTTAACCCACAGCACGGCAGGAGCAAACATCCCAGTCTGACAGAAAAACTGCACCGGAAGTTCAATGCTTCCCCGCGAGAAAACAGCGTTGTGAGATCAACAAGAAACACAACCGTCCTTCTCCACTTAAAAAATGATACTGTTTCACTTATGGTAAGACCGTTAATGTCTGTGTATTTTAACTATCTTTAAGCTTAAATTCACGTGAGAAAAATCTTACATTTATAATAAAATCTTATTTCAATCAGTGAATGAAATGTGCATTTTACTCTTATTTGAACGATTATCCCCTCCTCAAAGAAATGGATTTGGTAATTGAGGTATCTTACCACAAACCCTCACTGTAAATGTATTCATAATTATCTTCAAAAGTATGATTTCTTCCCTCCCCAAACAATCCTTAAAATAGTGTAAAAAAACCTATAAATCTGATTTGTATATTTACAAAATTCTAAATAGCAAATATAGGCAACTCACCTAAAAATTTTTGTGCAACCATTATAATCACAGAAATGGATGCGTCGCTTCTCCAGAACCGAGTTCCTCCTCCTGTTGTATCTGACAGGTTGGATATTTGGCAAATTAACTGGCAGAGTGGCAGGTAAATTTGGATTGTGAGTTGCCAGTTTCGAAGCAATTGTAGCGGCGTAGGATGGAGGTGGGGTCAGATTCTGGAGCATCTCAGCTTGTCTCTCAGGACTTCCAGGCTGTGAGCTCGGTGGTGATGGGGAAAAGTAGGAGGCCTGCTGTGGAAGAAACTGACATGGCATGGTGTAGGTGCAAGGAGGCATGCCCTGGAACTGTTTCAGTGAAGTCTGCGGCCCAGCAGAGGGGTGTGAGTTAAGTCCGGCCATAGAGACATTAAGGGTGTTCATGACTGCTGTCTGGTTTGTCGAACTGGGCATGTCTAGATCAGGTGTTCTGAAATTATCGGAACTGGAGGAAGCTGAGGTGTCAGATACTTCTCTATTTCACATCTTGTCTGGACCAGCTCCTCCGAAGGCAGTGTCGGTGCGCGTGTTTCAGATCATCTACAGGGCAGAACGCTTACTTGAGGACCAGGTTCTTCGCGTGAACGCGGGCTGCTCCTGCATGGCCCGCGACTGGGGCACTGGTCCCAGGCAGGCGCGGACGCTCATGGTCAGCAGCCTCGTGGACATAGACGTATGGTCTGGAGACTACAGACTACAGGAGCAGGATACGGGGCGATAGTGATTTCCACCTCACCCAGGCTGGCACCAGATGGACAGCAGACTGGGTTCGGGGCCCCAGTAGGGGACCCCTGGACTGGCAGCCAGGCGCTCACAATGGGCACGAAGATCCGGGATCCTGGGCTTGGTCTCTCCTGTCCTGCCCCAGTCCTCGAAGGAACCAGCTCCGGCTACTGGCGACTACATTTATTCATTTATTTATTTATTTATTATGTATACATTATACATCATCATACAGCTTTCTGCCTGCATGTATACCTGCAGGGCAGAAGAGGGCACCAGACCTGATTATAGATGGCTGTGAGCCACCATGTGGTTACTGGGAATTGAACTCAGGGCCTCTGGAAGAGCAGACAGTGCTCTTACCCTCTGAGCCATCTCTCCAGCCCCTGTAGCTACTATTTTAAGCCTTATTTCTGTTGCTCCTTTGGCAGCAGTTTCCAGCATAGCATTAAAAACACCTATTGAGACAAAGCGTTTTGTTGAAGACTGGCAGAAAGATTCACATGAGTTATGGATAGAGCAAACTAAAATTGATAGTAGATTTCAGCATCAAGTAGATGTTTTAAAACAAACAGTAGAATGGTTGGGTCTAAAGATGTTATCATCTGGTAGTGGGTTGGCTGGGCTGATGGCTCTCATTTTATTAAGTCATATATGGGACTGGCCCAGAAGATATGCCTCATAATGGGTTATTTAAATGTTATGCATCCACGTACTGTGGTCCCCCTCAGGAGGTCCATTACAACGATGAAGATGTAAGTTAATAACAGCTCCTGGCACGAAGTCAATTTATTTATTAGTATGGTTGTAGCAGCAACTGCTCACAAAGAAGCAGGCCAAACAAGATCAAGTCTTCTGGATAGATAGGCCACTAGCCTCTTCCAGGGTCACAGTGCTGGAGACATTCATCATAGCCATCCTACTCCACAAAACTCCTTCTGGGCCTGTGTCCACCACCCACAATACTACTCAGGAGCCCCTACTGCTAGCATCACCATAGCAACAGTAGCACCAGCTTGCAGCCACAGTTGCTGCCAGAAGAGGGGTGCAGCATGGATGGGCCAGCATGACCTATGAGCCTGTGGGAAGTTGTGTATCATCCCAGGGGCAGCAGTAGCTGTTTTCCCAGGAGCTCTCACTTCCCTTCTTTTTTAGATCTTTGTCTCCAATCAACAGAACTGACAGAAATATACAGAGAGATAAATACATAGAGAAGATTATCAGGGTCCCAACGATACATTCATGCACCTGAAGAGACCATATGGAACCCACTCCTAGGGCCTCACCACCTGCATCTCATTAGCATCCTAAACAGAAGGTGCCTTAATGGGACTTAACTCTAGAGGTGACAAACCAAGCAACTTTCAATTTTGTTCCTTTTTTGGACTGGAGCTGTCAGATTCTTTTGAAGCATTGGCCAGCAGTCCATCAAAGAGATTTCATGAGGAACATCTCAGGTTGTATAACACTAGGAGTTCTTGACCATTACATTGTTTCCAGCTCTAGGGGACTCCAAGACCACCATTGTTTCAAGGTCTGCACCCGAGATGGAGGTGTGTTACTGGGAGTGGATTTTGAGGTTGCAAAGGCCCCCACCATTCCCAGTTAGCATTTGTTTTCTTCTACTTCTTCATCAACATCGGAGCTCTCAGCTGTTCATGCCACATGTTCTTGCTCTAAAACTCTGAAATTGCAAGTCCCCAATTAAATATGTTGTTCTATATGTCGCCTGGGTCACCTGTTTAGTCCTTCTTAGTTCTAGCATTCTGTTAATTGAAATAACAACAAAAATCAAGCTTTCTGATTTTGTAGATTCTTTGCCAGGGCATGGTAAGATCTAGCTACCTTCATTGTGATGATTTTCAAGACTATATTGATTTCTAAATCTTGCTTTTCTTTTTTTTTCATGTTTTTTTTTATTATTATTAACTTGAGTATTTCTTATGTACATTTCGAGTGTTATTCCCTTTCCCGGTTTCCAGGCAAACATCCCCTTCCCTCCCCCCCTTCCTTATGGGTGTTCCCCTCCCCACCCTCCCCCCATTGCCCCCCTCCCCCCGACAATCACGTTCACTGGGGGTTCAGTCTTAGCAGGACCAAGGGCTTCCCCTTCCACTGGTGCTCTTACTAGGATATTCATTGCTACCTATAAGGTCAGAGTCCAGGCTCAGTCCATGTATAGTCTTTAGTTAGTGTCTTAGTCCCTGGAAGCTCTGGTTGCTTGGCATTGTTGTACATATGGGGTCTCAAGCCCCTTCAAGCTCTTCCAGTTCTTTCTCTGATTCCTTCAACGGGGGTCCTATTCTCAGTTCAGTGGTTTGCTGCTGGCATTCGCCTCTGTATTTGCTGTATTCTGGCTGTGTCTCTCAGGAGAGATCTACATCCGGCTCCTGTCGGTCTGCACTTCTTTGCTTCATCCATCTTGTCTAATTGGGTGGCTCTATATGTATGGGCCACATGTGGGGCAGGCTCTGAATGGGTGTTCCTTCAGTCTCTGTTTTAATCTTTGCCTCTCTCTTCCCTGCCAAGGGTA
>NC_046158.1:47877698-47956662 GCF_011064425.1 Rattus rattus | reverse complement strand
AGGAGCAGGAGGAGAGGAAAGGAGGAGGAAGGGAGGATGAGAGGAGCCCAGGAGGGGCAAGAGGAGGACAGGAGGAGGAGGAGCAAGAGGAGGAGCAGGAGGAGGAGGAGCAGGAGGAGGAGCAGGAGGAGGATGCTCACTCTTAGTAGTCTCCCTGCTTCTTCCAGGGTCTTGGACTCCAATCTAGGAAGATTTAAAACCCTTTTCTTCTAGTCTGGCAAAGGACCACCTTGCCATCCTTGGGCTGTGTAAAGGGATATTTTCAGTTTAACAGTGGCACCCTCCATTACCGAGGTGATGTGGCATGTGTGTCTTTACACTGGGGTTTTGTCACATGAACTTTGCTCTTTCCTTTGTTCTTTCTTCCTTTCTAGCCCTGGGCTAGCAGGCCCCGCCATTGAAGGTCTGGGAATGTCCCCAGATGATGCACTCCAGCTATGTCAGCTCACACCAGAGCAAGCCTTAAGCAATATCCCTTCATGGCCTCTGCTTCAGCTCCTGCCTGCAGGCTCCTGCCTTGAAGTTCCTGCACTGACTTCCCTCCAGGATAGACTGTGATGGGAAACTTTATTAAACCTTGTCTTCCCCGAGTTGTTTTGGCCATGCTGTTAACCACAGCAACAGACAACAAGCAAACACACTCTACTAGCAGGATTTTTTTCTGGAGCAGTTCCCTGAATGCCAGGGCTTGGTGGAGTAAATGTGGAGGTTGCTGAGGAAGCACATTTAACCTCTTAGGAGGGCTCCACAGTAAAGTCTGTGCTTCAGGCTGTCTTCCAGCCCTGTACCCTCTGGCAGATTTCCGGACTATTAGTTTTCCCAAAGACCCTGTTCCCAGACAACTAGCCACAGACATGTGATTGGCATGTCGTGAACAAAACGGATGGTCCAAATTTCTTAGAAGTTGCTCTTGGAATGAGAGGGGACACAGAGGTTAGTCTCAGGGCCTGTGACTATTTTGCTGTGTGGGTCGATAGAAAAGGAGCAAAAGAATAAGCCCTTGTATGGGGTGAGCAAGGAAGCTGAGAATAAGACAGTGGCGCAGCTCCCAAGGTGGGATGGGAAAGGGGAGGGAAAGGCTCTGCGGCCATCCATCTACGTAGCCATATCTTCCTGGGCTGTGCTTATGGAAGGCTACTCCCGGCTTACTTGTGACCTGTCCAGGACTAGTCCCTGTAAGGAATGAGGAAACTCATCTTGTCTGTGGTGGCCATTATAGATAGGGTGGGGGTTTCCCCAAGCCTCTAGCTATCCTGAGGTACTCCAGTGGGGAGCTAGAGGCAACGCCAGATAAGGCTGAGTATGCAGCCTTAGGGGAAAGGCTTGCTGAGTGTGTTGGCTTAGGCTGGCCCGGAAGGACTCAGAGACAAGGAGAGCAGGCGAAAGCTGCTTCAGTCACTCCCAGCAGAAGAGACTTCAGAACTCTCTATCAGATGAGTGAGCTTCCTAACATTCCGGGATTAGAGCAAATCCTAACACTATAAATAGGCTGGAAATGGGTCAATCCAAGGATTACAGAGAGAGCTGGCTTGGTAGGCTGGGAGAGCTGGTCCTTGGCATCCTTAGTCACCAGCCCAGTGGCCTTTTCATGGTCTTTTAGCTAAGTGGCTTGGGACAGCTGGACCACCTGGGCTCAGAAGCTCTCTTTATTCAATGAACATCTATCTGATCCCTTAAAAGAGCTAGAAACACCCGGGAAAGGCATTGAGTCTACTGCAAATGAGGAAAGTAAATCTGGGTTTGCCGAGTCATTAGTTATGGCATGGGTTGTTAATAATGGAAACCACTTAACTACACTACTTATTCTACAAGTATTACTGAGGGTACAAGGTCCTGGTGGCCCAGTGGGAATATAGGAATAAGAACCCTCAACCAAATAAGTAAATAATCGGAATCTATTGTAAAATCAATGGCGAACAAGAATAGGGCAGTGAGGAAATGGTGGGTGGGATGGAAGGACATGGTCTAGACTGGGTGTCTGGGTATGTTCTCCTTGAAGCATTGATGTTAAAGCTGATACGTAAAAGATGAGGAGCTGCTCTTGGGGTGAGGGAACTTCAGCAAGTGGGGAAAGCCTGTGGTGAGGCTGTAAGACCGTAAAGGCACAGGCAGGGCACAGTAAGCTCATGGAACTGGGGGGAGGTGGGGGGAGGGGGACTAAAAGTGATGGTTGAAAGCGGTCCTTGTAACAAGTTACCTCAAAGCTTAAAACAATAAACATTTATTATTCTGGAAGTTTCCATGGGTCAGGAGTTTGGGAGCAGCTTTGCAGAGTGGTTTGGGCTTGGAGCCTCATTAGGTTTTAATCAGAATGTTGGTGCTGTGCCAGACACATTTGTGTCTCCCCGCAATCTCAGAATTGATTGAATAGTAGTAAATCTGCAAGGTTTAGCAATGTCAACGACAGCAATGTCAACGACAGTAGTATGATTCTTCCTACCTTGGTATCTAGCTAACATGAATGCAAACTCTCCCCAATGTTAATGTAACTCTCATATTACATAGCATGTGCGTGTGCATGTGTGTGCATGTGTGTATGCATGTGTGTGCATGTGCGTGTGTGTGCGTGTGTGTGTGCGTGTGCGTGTGTGTGTGAGTGTGTGTGTGTGCGTGTGCGTGTGTGCGTGTGCATGTGTGTGCATGTGTGTGTGCATGTGTGTGTGCATGTGTGTGTGCGTGTGCATGTGTGTGCGTGTGCATGTGTGTGTGCGTGTGCATGTGCGTGTGTGTTGCTGAATGAAGACAAGTTAAAGCAGTGGTCTTAGAGTCTTTATTGATAATGAACTAGGCCAGTGTCAGAAGGAAGCTGCTGTTGGAGTTCCTATAAGAGAGAAGCTGTAGAAGCCAGATGTGGTGGCACACGCCTCTAATCCCAGCACTAGGAAGGAACAGGTAGGTCTCTAAGTTCAAGACTAGCCTGGTCTACAGAGTAAGCTCCATAACAGTCAGGGCTACAGAGAAACCCTCCCTCAAAACACCAAGGGAGAGAGAGAGGGGTGTGAGGTGGGGTGGGGGTGGCAGAGAGTCCTATTGTGAGGTGAAAGGTCAAACTGGAGTCAGGGCAGGAAACTGCAGGTTCGGGTCCAGGTTCATATCAGTGAACACATAGATGGACGGTCTTCAAGGACACCATGTCAACACCAGGGGACAGAACCAAGCCAAAGCCCTAGGGACAGCTGAGGAGTCTTCTGCTTGTCAGTGCTTGGCTGCACACACTACATGTCAGATAATAGGGTGGCGTGGGGCCATGCCAGCACAGTTAGGTAGGTATCTATTGCTTTCTGAGGTGAAGGAGTTACACCCCTTCCTGGGTCTAGCATGTCAGGTAGCTCTTGAGCCTGTGTCCCCTGACAACTTTGGTATCCCTGTGCTGGGTAGTTTTATGTCAACTGGCACAAGATAGAGTCACCTAAGAGAAGGAAACCTCGCTTGAGGAAATATTTCCGTAAGATCCATCTGTAAGGCATTTTCTTAATTACTAATTGTTGGGGGAGGATCCAGCCCATCATGGGCGGTGCCATCCCTCGGGTGGTGGTCCTGAGTTCTATAAGAAAGCAGGCTGAGCAAGCCAGGAAGCAGCACTCCTCTGTGGCCTGTGCATCAGCTCCTCTCTCTAGATCCCTGCCATGTTTAATTTCCTGTCCTGACTGCCTTCAGTGAAGAACGGTGGTGTAGAAGCGTAAGCATCTCCTCCCCTAGATGCTTTTGGACACAGTGTTTCTGGACGAAGAAATAAAAATAAAAAAAGAAGGATATGATTGCTCCACTGGTATAGTAGAGGGTGGAGGAGAAGGTTTATTGTAGACAAAAGGGAACATAGCTAGAGGCAGAGACCCACGGGAGCGTCCTTTGTGAGCATGACCCTAGTCTGGGACGCGTGAAGAGAGCGAGGAGGGGAGAGCCAAACCAAGAGGCCAGAAGGATAAAGGGTAGAACAAAAGGAGCAGGTAACCAAAATGGCTGGAATATATAGGAAGGGCAGCTGGGGAAAGGGCAGGCCAGCCCCTTGGTTGGAGAATTGTGGTAGGTGTGTGTATGCCGGACAGGAGGGCCCTGTAACATTTGGGACTGAAAGATGCAGGGAGAACCGTGGGCTGCTTTGATAAGTTAAATAGGCACCTAGGCCATTCATCCCAGCTTTGAGACCTTATATCTTTTAGGGCAATGTACAAGCTGGAAAACCCGCTTTTACAATATGGAGTAACTTAGAATAGTGCCTGAATTCAACACCAGGCTTGCAGCCATCTAAAGGTGTGGCTGACAGGAAGGCCACCTTCTGAGGGGGCTCACTGGATGCTCGACCAGAGGAGCAGTTTGTTGGGGAGGCCTCAGTGCCTTTCAAGGTGGGCATCTCCACAGACTGGGTAAGTGTCAGGAGGCTACCGAGTCTGACTTGCTCTAGACCAGAGGAAGTACAGGAGAGAGAGGTGGTATGACAGAAGTGGCACCAGGAATCACACTCAATTCTAGCCTGTTCTAGTTGTGACTTGAGTCACATTCAAGGGGGTAGAAATTGTTACCTTTCATTATTTGAAGGGAGGAGGGTCAAAGAATGTGTAAATATATTTGAAGAGTACAAGGTAGGCCTTGAGAAGAAGCCTTTTGGATAGAAGTGAGGGCACAGCTGTCACGCTTCCGGGAACTCACGGGGCTCGAGCACAGGCACAGATAAAGCTGAGCTTCAGCTAGGTTAGGAGGGGACGGGGACAGACACTTGCCCTCTAGCTGTGGCTCTCTGTCTCAGTTGACTTCAGATTCTTTCTCGATTCCCTTGTCCATGTGGCAGCATGTGACACCTTGACTTCTCTGCTCTTGAGTTTGTCACACACGGAGACCAAGTTCTTAGACTCACTTCCAAACTCCTGAGACAAAGAACTGGATTGGGGAGACATTAGCTAGGTGTCCCCCTCTGGTCCAATCTGCGGAGGCCAAGGCACTGGAGATTCAGGACGTAAACATGGCTGCCAATGGCCTGCCCCGAGGGAGTGAGTGAAGAAGGCAAGGGGGTGCTCAGCAGAATCGAAGTCCATTTTAATCTTTCTCCTATTGGTGTTGAGATTCTGTTATTCCATCCCTCACAAGCGGGGAGTTTCTACAGGTTGGTTCTCCATCAACTGAAGTGAAATGAGATTTTGCTCATGGGGATTCTGAAAGGGAAGTAGGTCTTGCTTGTTAAAATAGCCCCAAGAAAGGACTCATGATGCATTTTATTGGGGTGCATTTTGGAGACTGTTAAATAAAATGGCTTAGTCATAAAACAGTTGGAGTTAATCAGTGGAATAAAAATATGAGGGCTGTTTAGGTGAGGCAGCGGAGTCTCAGTCCTATTCAAATTAGAAATAGGAGCCTCACAAATTAGAAGGCAGCAGCCTGCCTGAGCTGAGACAAAGATCTCAGTGAGCACAGCACACTGGTTTCTCAGGGCAACCTGCCAGTGAAAGGTTGGAGCTTTTATTTTGGAGTAGCTGCTATGGAAAAAAGAGAGCATGGAGAAGCATATCCTGATGCTGTGATGTGTGCATTTAGAGAGGGACTTGTGGTTTTTCTGGCAGGGGAGCCAGGACAGAGAGCAGCTAATTTGGTTACACACACAGCTGCAGGGAGGTAACGTGGGAAGGGAATGCCTGTCACATCAGTCTCTGAAGCCACTTGGCCCTCCCAGGTTGTCCTCTCCCAGGCCCTGCACGGGTGATTTTGAGAGACAGATATCGTATGATGGCTGGAGATTGGATAGTAAAGGCAGGCTTTTCTCATCTGTGCTTGGTCTAAAGGCAGGTGGAGGAGAGGCAGGGAGAAGGAGGCTCCCAGGACCAGAGTGGTCTTTGAGTAGCCATATTTGAACAAGGAAGTATGTATCTTCTCAGCACAGCAATGTCCAGCAAAGCTCTTCTATGGTCAAGCTTAAAAAATTTAAGCAACAGAAGGACAATATTTCCTTCCAGTTCTTAAATGTTATGAAAATGTAAAGTTACTCGAGTTTATTTGTGTCTGTTAGAATATTGGGCGGGCACATGCCATGGTGCGAGTGTGGAGGTCAGAGATCAACTTTCTGGAGTTTGTTCTTTCCTCCAGTGTGTGGGTCCCAGAGAGCAAATTAAGGTTGTCAGTCTTGATGACAAATACTAAGCCATCTCCTTGGCCCTGAATTTATAATAAATTTGCATAAGAATACGTTAATTCTATATAATTACATCATCATAACTATTTTGTACATGTATATAGTATATATCATATTATCCCTTTACACTCTCTCTTGCTCTCTTCCCTTTTACCCCATTCACTAATTCCATTTTCCTCTTCCTTCCTTCTTTCCTTCCGTCCTTTTCCTTTTCTTCTCTCTTCTCCCTTCTCCTTCCTTTCTTCCTTCCATCCTTTCTTTCTTTCTTTCCTTCTTTCTTTCTTTTCTTTTTCCTTCTCTTCTTCCTCCTCTTATCCCTCTTCCTCCTTCTCATCTGCCTTTTCTTCTTCGGTGTGAGGGAACCCAATCAGTTTCATTTAGGTTACTCATAGGATCATGGACAGGGATTTGCATGCAGGAAAATGGCACTTTTCCAATGGTTATAATGAAGAAAATGTCTCTCCATCCTGAATCAACTGTTAACTGAATATGAATCCTCTAGGAAGGGTGGGACCCAATGAGCTCCTCCTCTTCCAAGATATGGTGTTAATGAGCCCAATCAGGTAATCACAGCTCTTCTGCGTTCAGAGTGCAGCAGCCAAACCATGCCTGGAAGTCAGTGTTCCACACTATACTCCCCACTTCCTGTTGCTAAATGTAAGAAACCATTTAGTGGGCTTCATCTACGGAATATAAAGATTTTCTTGTAAGCAGGCTATAGCAACAAATTTTGATCCAGGATCAGGTTGCTGACGGGGAGTAGAAATCGATCCAGGAGGCTTTGATGGGAAGACAGAGCTGGGTTTGTTCTGGGGTAGCATGCCGGGCCCTGACTTAGTGTCATCCATGCAGACCACTGTGTTTTTACAGAATAAACTAAATCTCAGAAATCTTCCCTTTAATTTCACTAGTTGTTCTAATAGCATCGTGAGCCGAGGCAACCCATCTAATTAAGTGTACTTGTATAGGCAGGCATTCCCATTAGAGAAATAAAAATCAATGGAAGATTGTGTTAATTTTCACAGCCAACAATACTGGCCCACATTATCAGACTGTTATATACTTAGTTTTCTGTCTATTTATCTGTTGGTTACTTTTTCTTTTAATGATACCATCAAGTGTAATTATCAAGTAATCTTCAGGGCATAAAAAGGAACTTCATTCAGCTCCTTGGTAATAACAGTCATTACTGTACTCTCTGCAAACAACTGGATAGTTACTTGAAGCAATGGAAGAGTTTCCCAATCCAGAGAACTGCAAATTACAGAGTAATGATTCGATATAACTCCAGTCATAATTTCAACGTAATTGGTAGGGCATGAATAACTATGAATTATGGCACACACACAACCTATTTACAAGAAACTTGCACGGTTATTTATGGTTGTCTTAGGGTTTCTATTGCTGTGATGAAACACCATGACCAAAAGCAAGTTGGGGAAGAAAGGGTTTATTTGGCTTACACTTCAACACTGTAGTCCACCACTGAAGGAAGCCAGAACAGGAACTCAGAGCCAGAACCTGGAGGCAGAGCTGATGCAGAGGTCAGGGAGGGGTACTGCTTATTGGCTTGCATTCAGTTTCAAAGGTTTATTTTGGGAGCGATGCCCCTGAAGCCCTCCATTATTGATGTTATTATTATGGTTAGAATTAAGTATGACTGGGTTCATGGAAAATCCCCAGCCATCTGCAGAAGACTAATACAAATCTGGTGGTCAGGATGAATAATAATATGATAAAGTTGTGACCTTGCTGAGAAATACATCTGACGTCAAGATGCCCAATGTGATGACCTGTAACCTTTCTGAAAAACCAACATCCTGCTGACTAATAGATATGACAAACCTGTGACCTTTCTGACATCCTGTCAACATCATCCGACTCCCTGACCACACGAATATTGTGTCCTTGGCCTTCGTAAATGTTTCTTACTCCCCCCCCCTCTGTTACCCCTGTTATGGTATAAAGTTAGCCTTGGGGAAAAATAAAATTGTCGCCTTGATCAGACTCTTGTCTTGGTGTCCTTCTTTGTGTCTCTTGTCCCCCATTCTCTTCCAGGTACCCTCAGCACCGTCGTTGACAGGTTGAGTTCATTATCATCATGGCAGGGAATATGGCAGCACGCAAGCAGACCTGGTGCTGGAGAAGTAGATGAGAGTTCTATATCTAGATCCGCAGGCAACAGAAAGAGAGAGACACTGGTCTGGCTTGGGTTTTTGAAACCTCAAAGTCCACACTCAGTGACACACTTACTCCAACAAGGCCACACCTCCCGATCCTTCTCAAGTAGTGCCATCCCCTGATGACTAAACATTCAAATATATGAGCCTATGGGAGCCATTGTTATGCAAAGCACCACAGTGGTACGCCCAGAAATGCAAGCACTGGATCTAATCTAAATAAACATTACTTTTAGACTCTTTTCTCATTGGAATGGGTGTCATCTGTTTTGAGGTGCTATTGGAGGGTATAGTGAAACCGAACTTCCAAAAATACATTTTCTTGCTATTTTAAAATAACTTGTGGTTTAATATGAAATGTTCCCCCATGGCTCCGTGTATTGAGGGCTTGGATGACAACTTGTGGGCTTCTGGTAAGTGATTACATCCTGAGGGCTCTGACATCATAGTAAATTGATTAACCCCTTGATAAGATCATAATATGGTGTTTTCAGGAGGTAATGAGAATGATTGTGAGTCTCAGCTGAGGAGGCACAAGTCATTGGTGAAGGGGTATCTTGGGGGTGGGTATATCCTATCTCAATTTTTCATGTTCCCCATTCTCTGCTTCCCGAAATAAGAACTGCTTTGCCCTCCCCATCATGATGGACTGGACCCTTTGAAATAGTGAGCAGACTAAGAACTATCCCTTTAGAGTTCTCTTGTGTGTTTTCATCACAGAGGCAAGAAAAGCAATGCAATGCTGACAGCTGAGAGAATAAGAGAGCTTACTGAAGTGTGTGTGTGTGTGTGTGTGTGTGTGTGTGTGTGTGTGTGTGTGTGTGTGTGTTTTAGCGCAGAGGGGTATCAAGGATGACAGACTAACTATATGAGGATCTACATGCTCCCCACTCCCACTAACATAAGAAAACTCTTAGGTTTCAGTTTTAACGTGCAGATGTTTGGTAATAATAATTGTCCAAATTTAAGATTGCCCAGTAGCAAACTCATAGCTAGGTTTGACCACAAGTAGCTGTTAGGAGAGGTGATTTCAGGAGCATCAGGAGAGATGTGGAATGAGGAAGTGAGGTCAGAAGATGAGGATGTGGATAACACGTGGCTACTGACAGGTGACTGGAGGCTTCCGGGAAGAACTCGACTCAGAGTTATCCCCAGCAGAAGTGAGAAGCCTCAAAATGTTCACCCATCAGTGCTTCACCCAGTAACACGGGGCATCCTCCAGGGACTTCCTTTTCTGGGCTTGGCTGAGAATGAACAAAATAGAAACAGACGCTCCTCAGTTATAAAATGACGGATGTGCGCATGCGTCAAGCGCGGGGCTCCCAGTAAGTGGTTAGCGATAACTATCGAGTTTTTCTTGTATGCGGTTTCTAACTTCCTTCCTGTAACTTGTTTTCATGGCTTCCGTCCTGCTCCCTGAAACCACCAACACCGTTAAAAGGCAGCCATTGTCTTCTTCCCTTCCTCAAGACATGTCCAAACAAAACATCCCTGGTCTCTTTGAATACTCCCACGTGGTGGCTTATGCAAGCGCCCTCCATCTGGGCAGGTTGTCAAACCGTTTCAAATGCCTGGCCATTCCTTCCTCTCCAGGTGGCTCCCAGGCCCACACATGGTTCCCACAGGGTAGAGGACAATGAGGCTAGTGTCATTCCGTGCTGGACAGTGCACTCTGAGGCACTGGCCAGACGTTCCTCTGAGTGCTGTGTCAGCCAAGACACAATGGCCAAGTTCAGTCACTGTGCCCTCAACATCTTAGTTCTCTTTCTGCTTGAACTTCTATAAGCTCTCTCCTTCTATGTTAGTAGATGTGCAATGTGTCTTGTTGACATCAATTCCATTAGCATCACATCCTATTAGGGAACGAATGGAGGATGGATAGATGAACAAACAGATGGGTGGATGAGTGAATAGATGGATGGATAAGTGGATGAATCTATTTGTATTGACAGTTTTGCTGTGTTCTTTTAAGACAGGGTCTCACTTTGTAGTCTTGGCTAGCTTAAAACTCATATGTAGAGCAGGCTAGCCTCAAACACACAGAGAGCTCTGCCTACCTCTGCCACCCAAGTGCTGGAGTTCAAGGTGTGTGCCACCATACCCAGATTTCTCTTCTTTTTAAAACACTGTTGAAATTGGGATGTTGGCTGAGAGGACTTGTGGTGTCCTGGAGTTGGTGACTGGGCACAAAGATGCATTGGTTACTTTACATCGGAAGGAGAGCCATCAGCCATTGGGTTAGACCTTTCCTTAGGAAATTAAGCTGTGGGTACCTGGCTCCTGTGCTTCGCCCATCATTCAAGCCACCATCCCCATCCGTTTCAAGTAATGATTACTGCATTGGCCACAGGGAGCAGAGGGAATTCTCATTCCCCTCCTTCTCTTCCTCTTCCTCCTCTTTTTTTTTAACTTTTATTCTTCTCTCATACATTACATCCCAACAGCAGTTTCCCCTCCCACCATTCCTCCCAGTCCCTCCTTCTTACCTCCCCTCTCTCCCGCATCAATTCCCTGTTTTCCTTCTGATATATATATATATATATTCAATCTCCTAGGAATATTCACTGAATGTGGCCTAACAAGATACAATAAGATTGGCACAAACTCTCATATCATGGCTGGATAAGGCAACCCAGGAGGAGGAAGGGGGTCCAGAGTGCAGGCAAAAGATTCAGAGGTACCTTCCCCCACATACTCCCATACACCAACCTACACAACCGTAAGGAATGCAGAGGACCTAGCTCAGACCCATGTAGGATCTTGGTTTGTTGGGAATCCACATCGACCTACACAACTGTAAGGAATATGCAGAGGACCTAGCTCAGACCCATGTAGGATCTTGGTTTGTTGCTTTAATCTCTGTGAGCCCTGCTGTAGGTCCCAGCCTCTGTTCCCATTGGTTGCTGGATGATGCTCCTCTCATGCCAGTTGGGCTAGACACTGAACTACGAGTATAGCAGAATACCATTAGGAATCATTTCATTGATTTTTTTTTTTTAACCAGCCATGTCTGGTTCTATCTTGGGTCTCTAGCCATCCGGTCTCTGGTTCCTGGCCATCCAGGTAGTATCAGACATGGCTCCCTCCCATGGCACCAGTAAATGGCTTGGCCACTCCCACAAGTTCTACATCCCCATTGCCCCAGAACCACTTGCAGGTGGGACAGACTGTAGGTGGAAGGTTTAGTGGTTGCCTTGGTGACCCAGATCCTCTGCTAGGAGCCTTGCCTGGTTTTAGAAGATGGTCAGTTTGGGCTCCATACGCTCCATCACCAGGAGACTTTGCTAGGGTCACTCACTACACTGCACTACTTTTCCACATCGCCCCCCCAAGTACCCCCCCAATTCTACTCATCCCTCCCAGTACACCCTCCCTTCATCTCTCCCATCCCCCACCTAATCAATCCCTCCTGTTCCCATTCCCGCCTGCCCCTGGTCCACCCGCAGAATCTATTCTATTTCCTCTTCCCAGAGAGATCCCGGAGTAATCAAACTGAGGGCTGAAATCAATGAAATAGAAACAAAGAGAACAATACAAAGAATCAATGAAACAAAGGGTTGGTTCTTTGAGAAAATCAACAAGACAGACAAACCCTTATCCAAACTAATTAAAAGAGTCAATATTTGTTTATATCCAAATAAACAAAATCAGAAGCTAAAAGGGACAGACACCAGGGGATACAAAGAACCATCAGGCCGGACTTTAAAAGCCTGTACACCACAAAATTGGAAAATCTAAAAGAAATGGATAATTTTTGCAACAGACACCACTTACCAAAGTTAAATCAAGATCAGCTAAATTTAAAAGATGGAGAAGAATTCTGAGAGATCCACTCATAGACACTGGGGAAGCTGAAGAAGAAGAAATGGGTGCTTAGGCCTAGACAGGTGGCTCAGTCCTGTACTGGTCCTAAGTAGGGGAGATGAGAACCGCAGAGCTCAGGCAGGGTCAAAAGAAGGGGACGACTGCAGAGCAATCACTGCCACTGGTCAATGTGACCAGGACCTAACAGCTCACATCCACTCGGGTAAAATATGGCTAAATAAAGGGACTGATAGGAGCTGGGGAAATGGAGTCAATGGGGGCAGCTGTGCAAGACAGGTGCTGGTCCTTTCTTTGAACCCATGTTTCTACCAGAGTCAGGTCTACAGCCAGCAGAGGGCAAGCCACCACAGCACCTACATAAGTACATGGAAAGGGGGAGGAAGGTACCAGAGAGTAGACCATGGTCTAGCCTTCCACACCGGAGAGATGAGGATGGGTGGAAAAGCAGCAGTGCCCTTTACTCCACTCCCACCTCAAGTTTGTTGGATTCAGAGCTGCTAGGAATTAGGTGATGCTGTCAACCTGATGTGATGCTGGAACTTCCGACTTTTGAGAAGTGACCAGGAGGTTGAAGAAACTGCCCACAATATCGTTAGGACACCTGCTACCCTGGGCAGCGAGATAAACCATAACAGGTGGAGGAAGGGGAACCCTTCCAGGGTTGTCTGAACTGACTTGAAACTTCCTCATGAAATGATTACACCTTGTGACTTTCAGGACACCCTTTGTGACGTTCAGCTCCGTGCTGGTTTCAGCTGCTTATTGCTGCATGGTAGACTCTGGTAGCCATAGCAACTTACAGCCCCCACCCCCATCCTCTGAAAGTTCTGTAGGCCAGAAGTCCAGATGGGCTTGACTGGACTACCCAGTTTCATTCTCATACCTGGGATGACATCCGGGCTGGCTTCCCATTCGGATGCTCTTGGCTTTGGACATTCCCTTCCTATTTGTTCCAGCTGTTGACAGAATCCAGTCCCTTGCAGCCTTAAGTCTAAGGCTCTGTTTCCTTGCTGCTGTTAGTCTAGGGGTGTCTTTGGCTATTGAGTCAATGAGCATCCATCTAGTCCAGTCAAAACAGTCACTGTGCCCTGATTTTTTCCCTCATCTGCATCTCCCCAAATTCTTCTGCTTTTGAGGACAATGGGTTCATCTGGATAACCCACGCTAGTCTTCTTACTTTTTATGTTTTTACTATCGTGTGTGTGTGTGTGTGTGTGTGTGTGTGTGTGTGTGTGTGTGTGTACATGCACATGCACGGAGGCCAGAGGTCGCTATCAGGGTTTCTTCTATACCTTAATACATTATTTTTTGAAACAGGTTCTCTCACTGAACCCAAAGGTCGTGCATTGTCCAGACTGTCTGGCTAGCAAGCTCCAGGAAATCTATCTTTCTCAGCCTGATCAATGCCGGGGTTATTGATATGTGCAGCCACATTTAGCTTCTTATGTGAATATTGGGGAATCTGAACTCAGGGCCTTGGGCACGCACAGCAAACATTTTACGCACGGAACCATCTTTAGCCGCTAGTCTCTATTTGAAGGTAAATTGATTGTTTAGTGTGCTGGTTAGAATATGGACAGGTGGACTACTCATGGTTGAGACACTGTACTGAGAATGGAGGTTATGCCTGTTGTAACAAAAGAGAGGCAACCCGGATCTCCCGGGATACTGTGAAGCCAAGCAACACTGGACTGCACACTTTTAGACGTTTACACATGTAAGAAACACTTCTTTTTGCATCTGCTGGTTTCTACAGCCCAACTCTGCACTCCTGCACCTCAACCCAGTGCTAATGAATATGTCCCTTGAGTCACGAATGCACGCACGCACGGCTTGATCACAAACTACGAATTCCTTTAGTGTTTCTTGGTGGAAATTCTCAAGAGATATTTCTTTGTAACTCCATCAGGCACAGGAGGAAGCTGCCCAGCCAGGAACAGTATGTCCTAGTCTACCTCACAAAGAGGCAAGAGTGTGTGTGTTTACAAGCTAAAGACCTTAAGGAGCCCCCATTCTCCTCACAGTTCTGCCTTTCCCTGTTAGCCCTGCTGGGCCAAAGGAGGGTGATGGAGGGATTGTATGGGAGGAGACCAGGATCCTGAATGCAGCTGGCATTTCCTAATGCAAACGCCTGGGCCTCGCAGCTTGCCTGTAGATTGGCTGCCTGGGGTACTGAAAGGACTGCAACTGTGTCTCCCCCAGAGTCACACCTCTATGGATATGTCCCAGGAACCATCTAGTATCTGATTAGTGTCCCCTAATCCTTTGCAAGGGAAACAGCAGCTGTATTTTTGTACATTTTTTAATTGTATTGTAAACCTAACTTCGGACTTCAGGACTTAGTACTTATTCTCAGACTCTAATGGATCTCTGAGGTCTTCCTCGGGCCCAGGATATACAGCCCCGGGCTGACAGATCTTAGAGCCAGTTTCAAATGCCGATACACCTGCTGTGAATAACAATGGCCGGCTAAAAGTCAAGCTTCTCTCCCGAGCACCATTGAAATGCTACCTTCCTCCTCACATTCCCAGGTCAACACCCACAGACAGCTGAAACCGGGGCCAGTCTCCTGCCTTTTGTTTCTAACCCCAGGCTTGAGTCTTTGCTAGTTCCCATCTCTCAGGCTCCCTGGCACTCCTGGGTTTCTTCTTCCATCAGTCCTGACCAGCCAGCATATCTTCCATGATGCGATAGGCAGCTTTTGATGCACTAAATCGTGTCTCCACTCCTGCATGGGAAAGATGGGATGTGCCCTGTCAATCACAAGAGGTCCTGCTCGGACTGCCCTTGTGTGCCTTGTTTGCCCACTAGGTGGCGCCATTGGAACCCAAGGAAAAGAGTGGAAGTAGGGGAGGACGTGGGGGAGCCTTTCTATTAAGGCACAAAGGATGGGTTCTTTTCCTTTGCTTCCTTTAACATCACCGCCACCCCCACCCCCACCCCAATCCTAAGAGTAGCATTGAAACAAGGTACCTTTCTCTTCTTCCTCCCAGGGGATTGCCATGCCTGCAGTAAAGCAGGAGGTTGAGGTTTTGCCTCAGCCTGAAACCAGTTTCATTGGTTCTGGGGCTGTAATTGAAGCTCACAGGGCACCTCCCTTCCATGCCCTCCTTTCAGCTGATTTTCTGTGAGGCCAGGTGATTAAGACTCTCAGACAAGGGATCCTCTTTCTTTTCGTTCTATGCCCCCTTCTCTGTCTCTCTTTCAGCTCTTTCCATTCTCAATTTACCTTGGAAAGAGGAACAGGGAGAGAAGAAAATGTCTACTGTCAATTAAGCAGGATTTCCCTGTAGGGACAGCACAGCGCATAAGCAGCTGGGCTGTTAGGCCTGAGTGGGAAGTTAGTTCCATTGTTGCTACTGAATGAAAACAGAAGTGTGCCAGTGAAGAACACAGCCATTTTCAGAGAGTTCAAAGATGTTTATACTTTAAAAGAGGTTTCAAATGTTGGAGAAGGGGGACAGGGGTCTCATATTGTGCCTCTGAGTTCCTGAAGATGGTTTTATACGACGCGGCATCTCTCTGCAGGCAAAATCTACCTGGAGCGAAACTAGCGCCAGACCCTCAGTAGAGCCCTGTTTCTCTCGGGCTCCCTCTACCAGTCATCCTGGGAACGCCCTTTAAAGTCTAGTTAGCTCAGAAAGCCCCAGGCAGGGAGGGTTCACCCTCTTCTGGGCTAAGGTCCACTTGGTGCCCCCAGGCTTACATGGTAGAACCTAGTTTTGAAGTTTACAGTCCTCAAGGATCCCTTTAGTCACACAGAGAAAGGCACAAAGGGACCCCACCAATTTCCGTTTGCTCTTCCTTCCAGGGCGGGTGCCTAAGAACACTAGTCAAGGCCATTTCTCTTCATTTACTAACAAACCGATAGAATCTTTGTCTCTTTTTGTGTGCTTTTGTTCTCCACAGGTTGGGGGAAATCCTTCCAGCTTTTAGGCAGATTGGCCAATACCACCAGGGAACAAAGACACCTGCTAATTCTGCCCGGGTGGTAAACTAGTCATGAACAATCTTAATGGAGCACCATCAAAGGCAAAGTGGCTTTGTCTCCCAACCTCTGGAATTACTGAGTCCTTCTTTAGTAAGCAGGCCGCTGGTGGTGACTTAGACTCCATAACAACACCCGTTCACTCTCTACTAATACAGATGTTCCAGCCTATTGAAGCTGTCTATTTCTTTGTCCTGCCAGGCTCATGACTCGAGGGACAGGAAGTAAGAGGGGCAAAGGCATGGACCGTCTGTTCCTCTCCCCTTGCTTCTTACCTCAGAGACCCAGTCTCTCCTGGTGTCTCCTCCCTCAGTCCCCAGATTCTAGTTGTTTCAGGGTATTGGATCCTAGCTTACAACCATGATCTCTTCAAGAAGGTGGTGAAAGTAGAAGACTGGTCCAAGGCCCTGGCTGTTGTGTGAAGGGTCAGTTTGACCATCCCTATAGGTTGTCAGTGTTTTTAGAATGTGGGGTGCTGACCACCTTTTGGTCTCGGTGCTGGATTCAAAACACCAATACGGAGGCTCAGAGAGACCTCACTTGTTAATAAGTTCCTGAGTAGGAAACACACTTTCCCGTTTACCATGCCTATGCTTTGAGGACTAGGATTACAGGGAGTCCTTGGGACCTTACTGAGATGTCTCAGCACTACACTGAAACAGGCAGGCATAGGGAATGGTTTTGTAAACTGGGACTCCACTTGGCTTGGGCTTCACACATGTTTTCTAACCGTGTTCTTGACAACCCTCTGCTTCATGCACTTACTCCTCCCTAAACAAGGCCCAGAGCACCCTAGGATCCCCAACTGTGTTAAGCCACAGAGACATACCCCTTAAAACAATGAAATTAGTTTCTCCTCTCCTCAATAGTCATCTGATTTAAATAAATTCTACGCAGTCATACTCTAGCTGTATATGGGCATGCAAGTAGGGAGACTGATCTGGCCTGAACTGATTTTAGGTGCTCAATATGGGAAACTGTCTTCAAAATGAACTATTAGGAAGAATCCTTTTTTATCTCCTTATGTCCATTTATGATTGGGTGTACAAGTGATTGAGTCTGGATGCACTGTAGGAGGAGACATTCACGGTAGAAAAGAGGTTATTCATCTTAATTTGTCAATTAAGAACCACTTGCACTATGCCCCCAGCAACCAAATTCCTCCTCTTGAATCTCATAAAAATTAGCCCTCAAATAATAATTAGGGCCCTTGATAATACACCATGATCAGGGCAACTTATGAAAGAAAGCGTTAAATTTGGAGCTTTACCATTTCAGAAGGTAGGAATCCGTGACCGTTGGTCCAGGGAACATGGCAGGCGGCAGGCAGGTTGGTACTGGGGCAGCAGCTGAGCTCTCACATCTTGATCAATAAGTAGGAATCAGAGAGCACTCGCTGGGAATCGTGTGGGTTTTAAAAACCTCAAAGCTGGCCCCCAGTGACACACCTTCTCCAACAGGGCCTTACTTCCTGCTCCTTCCCACGAACCTGCTGGGGGACCCTTCTCATTTGAACCACGGTCAGCATCACTCACGTGGCCTGCTGTCAATCTTGATGGTACTTCCTTTTCTTTCTTTCAAACTATCATTTATTTATTTAATGTACACTGTCACTATCTACAGACACACCAGAAGAGGGCATCAGATCTCATTACAGATGGTTGGGAGCCACCATGTGGTTGCTGGGAATTGAACTCAGGACCTCTGGAAGAGCAGTCAGTGCTCTTAACCGCTGAGCCGTCTCTCCAGCCCCCACATGTACTTCTTTCTAATCAGAGCTATCACTTCATAAAGTTACCTCACTACCTTTGCAAGTTATTTCAGTTCCTTGATTAAGAGACCAAGAACCTGGGAAGACCCAACCGAGATCCTGACTGCTGGTAACACCACCTCCTCCTTCTGTCAAACCTGACTCTATATACCTCTGTTCATACCTGCTGGGGTGACGGGGAGGATGCTACCGTAGTCATGTTGTCCTGCATGTGAGCAGGAAGACTGTATTCTTCCCACTTGGTTCTCTTCTCTTCAGGAGTATACATGTGGGTAGGAAAAACACATCTTCAAAAGTAATCTGATTTGAAGCAATTATCATTAAAGGTTTTAAAAAAACTAATCTTAATTTAATTAGGCAACTTCTAAGCAAGAAAAATGCATTTCTCTACAGAACCATTGGACTCTGCTCCCTCAGACCCCTCCCTACGGATTTTATTCTCACTGTGGCTCTAAAGCCAGAACAGCCTGCACCCCACATCTCTCAGATACTAGAGAAACGATGCCTCTTCTCACCATCCAGTCTTTCACAGATTCCTGGCATTAATTCTTAGGAATAATTTCTCTTCCTCTTTAAAAAAGAAAATCTCATCAGGGCGTTTGCAGTTGATTATAATAGATTCCTTTCCCGCTGACTCATCATTCCTGGACCATCAGGTAACTGAGTAACTACATTTTCCTCAGAGGAGTTTCCCTGTCAGCCGGCACCATGACCCTCTGCATGCTGTCAACAGGTCAGCAGTCTGAGTAATGAACACAGAGACACTACAGCATTACCCTTGGAAGCTGTGACTTCCAGAAGATACCGCTGTGCAGGGGTGGTTACTGTAAGGATTTAGAGTCCGAAAGATGATTCCAGATTTTCTGGGTGATCCTAACCTGACTACCTGGGTCTTCATATAAAGAAAACAGGAAAGGGATGCAGGGACAGCACCATGAGCTAAAGAAGGCAGGCTGCCCCTGCAAGCTGCAAAGGTCAAGGAAACACCCTCTTTAAAGCCTCCAGAAAGACCACAGTTCTTTCAATATGGTGGTTTTGGTCCTGGGGGACTGGTTTTTAGTTTCCTTACAAACTCATAAGAAAACAGGTTTATATTCTTGTTTGTTTTGTTGTGGTTTTTTTTGGCTCTTTTTTTTTCTTTTTTGGCCTCAAGCTCAGCTTCCGTCTGACTCTGCCTCCTGAGTGCTGGGATTAAAGGCATGAACCACTGCTGTTTTAACTAAATTTTTAGTAAATTTGTGATGATGAATTGCAGCAAGAGCCTGCCAGATGAATCCAGTCCTTGTTAGAGAATGCTGGCATGAATGGTGTGGATCTGCCAGGGTGTGTGTGTGTGTGTGTGTGTGTGTGTGTGTGTGTGTGTGTGTGTGTGTGTGTGTGTGTGTGTGTGTGTGTGTGTGTGTGTGTGTGTGTGTGTGTGTGTGTGTGTGTGTGTGTGTGTGTGTGTGTGTGTGTGTGTGTGATGTCACAGCTGCAACTTTTATCCCAAGCCCTAGCTCATCGAGGTCTCAAGTGTTGCTTGGTTCCTGGACTCCACCAGAGCCTAGGGGGTGAAACGCCCTGAGTGACCACACTCAGAATCAGAGTGTGTGTTTCCCTGTCCATATTACTTTTGGAGAAGAAGGAAGAATAGATATTTAGGCAAAGCAATGAAATGAAAACAATGTAACAAAAACAACAACCCTCACTCAGACAGGTGGGGGTGGGGCTGGGAAAGCTGAGATTTGAAGGACTTTTTACTAGAACAGGGAAGAAGTTTGCATGCTAAATTGATCATATAAAGCCCCACTCATTAGCTTCCAGTAAGGTGAGGTCCCTTGTATTCATTTGTGTATAAAGCATCCTTGACTGTGACAAAGGCATGCAAGATCCCGTGTGTAAATGTGGTGAACACACGTGGTTTCCTTACCGTGTGAAAGGTAACAGAAGCCCTCAGTACCTAGAAGCAGAGCTTTTTGGTGAGACTGGAATGTTTTCCCCGATGAAAAGTCTACATTAGCTAACTGTTCCTTCTCCACCTGCTACGTGGCCAGTCCGACCTGGATGACTGTTTGAGGCCAACCTCACATGTGAGCTGGGACGCACATTCAGAAGCCCACCCTAAGGCAGGGGCTGCTTAACAGACCTCGACAGAGCCAAGTCCAGACACACAGAGATCAAGGGAAAAGAAAACAGCCCACATGAAAGGCCTGAGATCTAAGGAACTACGCAATCAAAGGTAATGGCGGACGTACGGTGCATCTAAGCAAAACCCTGCTAAACAGGATTATTAATGTACAAACTGGAGGTTAAAAGAGACTTAAAATACCAGATGACATTGGATGTAGATGGGAGGCAGATGCTAAGACAGAAAAAATGTCCAGGCCCTTATAGGAAAAGATTAAAAAAAAAAAAACAACCCTATGAACCTGTACACCAGTAAAGGAGACAGGCTATCGTGTCTAGGGTAACCAAAGAAAGCCAGGGTACAACCGGGAGGGTGGCAGGCCATGAAGATAGCCGACACAAAATAAATAGTGACTAATCTAAATCTTTGGATAAGAAAGGAGAAGGAAAAAAATAGTAGAAAAAGTACAGTCAGTGAGATGGCTCGGCAGGTACTGGCCTGTCTCCATGCCTGACAGCCTGAGTTCAATCTCCAGGATGCACAGGGTAGAACAGGGAACTGACTCTTACGATCTCTAGTCCTGAAGTGTGGTGTGTATGCACACACCTGCCCTGCACACTGAAGAGTGGCATTTAAACAATATAAGAGAAAAGGAACGGGGAACGTAAAGGATGCAGTACAAAATAAGAATGGGATGTATCAGAAGTCACAGCAGATGCCGAGTGACTCCCTTCAGTTAGGAGACCACGTGATGGGAACATTAAACATATCCAGTTAGAAGCCATCCATACAAGCAAACCAAAACCAAGGTCATAGAAGTTAATATTCTGGGAAGTATGCTCTTTAAGGGATGGTATTTAAATATTTGACAATATAAGACGCCTAGGAAAGACCCACCAGAAGTAGGGCATGCCTGTTATGAAATTTCACTGAAAAATATTAAAGCCAGCCTAGTTAAATGGAGATCTATACTACTCATTCACGTTGCTGCCATGGCTGATTTTAGTGTCACCTTGACACAAAGTTGAACAAACCTAGTAGGGAACCCTAACTGAAGGACTGTCCTGATGGCCAAGATTGATGTGGGAAGACCGGCCCCACAAGTGTAGCACCTAGACAAACAGGGCGGGCAGAAGGAGGATTATTCCCTTCTGCCTACTTGGCCTTCCTCTTGCCAGTCAAGTTCATTTACCCTGTGGTAGCGGCTGCTGAGTCCTTTGCTGACACCAGAACCAGGCTCCGTCATGGGCCAAGGGCCAGTAGCTCTCTTAGAGCCCTCCAGGTCTTTGTCACCAGATTGGGACTGCTGAGGAATCCAGCCTTGTGGATGGAACAACTACTGTGTTGTCATCCTCCCCAGTGTGAGACAGCCACAGAGGAATGACTCCAACTGCCAAGAGACACCAGACAGCACAGGCTTAGCTGCTTAAGTGTGAGGCAACAGTCAATACTGTTTTAATGTAAGTCAACTAAAAAAATTGTGTGTGTGTATGCGTGTGTGTGTGCGTGTGTGTGTGCGTGCGTGTGTGTGTGTGTGTGTGTGTGTGTGTACAGGTATATGCATACCTCCATGTGTTCTGTTCCTTTAGAGAACCCTAATACAATCATTGCTTTATGTAATACTGAAAAGGTGTTAGTATTCTTTAAATTGATCCACAGAGTCAATGAAATTCCAATAAAAAATTTCAGCAGGAGTCATTTTGTGCAACTTGATGAATTGGTCCTAAAATTTATATGAAAGACTAAGGAGATAATCATAGGCCTTTCGCTCTCAAGGAAGAACCAAACATAAAAATCAATTCAAGGTCTCAAGATAGACTAAAGATTTAAACACAAAGTGGCATCAGCCCTCAAAGCTGAGAAGTCAGTACCTGGGGATGTCTTTGTGGCTCTGAGATGGGAAAGAATTCCTTAAAGATGATGTACCAAAAGGAAGCCACAAACAAAAGCATTGGAACTTTATTACGTTAAATGCGAGAATGTGGTCTTTTCAAAAGGGTATTAGCTGAGTGAAAGGCAAACCCCAGGTTAGGAGAAGATGCTTGCCAAACATATAATTTAGAAGAGAGTCAGAGGCGAGGCCCTGTGTGGCTCACGCCTGCCATTCCACTACTCTGGATGCAGAGGGAGTTCATGAGTTTCAGGCCAGCCTGGGCTACACTGAAAGACTTTGGTCTCTGAACAAAATAAAACAAAACGAGTATCGGGAAGATATAAAGACCACCTGAAATACATGGAGGAGGCCATCTTAACTGAAAACCAGGCAAAGGTCAAGACTCAAGTCTTCTAGATCCCAAGTATCTCACAATAATAATGGGGAAAGATTGTCACCTCTCTTTGTAGTCAGGGAAGATTTAAGTCCACAGCGAGACACTACCTCAGACTCACCTGTACGGTCCGAGGGACTGTCTACAATAGCAAAACCTTTGGTTTCAGAGGAGTGCGTTTAATAAGTGTGTGACAAGCACAAGTAAAGCAACAGAGAGTGTTGGGGCTATGCAAGAGGAAGAGCAAAGGCTTCAGAACTCACGGAACGCAGCCCTCCGGTTAGCACAGTCATGATGGGTGTACCTCAGAGAGGCAGAGCCCCAAGGACTTCATGCTGCCGTGGACTTATGCTCTGTCTGTTGCCTTAATGGTAACCACATCCCTCATAATCTAGGAGTTCTATGAAAACTCTACGGGGCTTTCCAGCCTCTCACTGGGCAGTGTCTCCGGCACTCACAGGAATGGCGCCTGATCTTTTTCAAGCATTGCTGCTGGAGCAGATTGGTAATTCAATTACCACCCTTGGACAGAACTCGGAAATGTAGATTGTTAGCCTAACCCACTGCCCTTAGAAAGAATCTGGAGATGTAGATTGTTGGTAAAGTTAGGTTAAGATGTTTTTGTCAGTGGCTCTGATGGAGAAGTCTTAGAAAACAATTTGAAGTTCAGAAAGGCACAGTTTTAATTACTGAGCTGGGGATATTTTTAAGGTCAGGGAACAAGAACAATGGCGGTCCAACTAGCACTGGCTGACATGCCTCTCAGGCAAGAGCTGGGCTGATGATCAAGGTGATGATTAATTCCTTGTTTTTGCCTTCAGTTTCCTGATATGATTTAGTAAAAAAAAAAAAAATGTTAATGAGCAGATGCGCAGCCCGAGGATTTAGAGTAGAAATGACATTGTTTTTTGCATAAAAGCTTAGATTTGTCATTCTTTTAGGAATTTTATAAGATTACTTTTTAAGATTAAATAATAAAATAGTTGACCCTTTCTTTGCAACCACAAATTGCAGCCTGCCAGGAAAGAGAAACTGGCTGAGAAAAAGGCCTCGCTTGCTTATACTTTGTTAATCTATAACAAGTTGCTTAGTTATGAGTGTATGTGGGTTCTTGGGAATGATTTGGGTTTTCCTCACTTGTAATAGGTAAAATGTTTATTCATATGAGGGTATTGGGGAACATGTTTTTCCTTATGTGTACTCATTGTAATCATCCACTTGAAGAAAATTAGAATGTAGCCACATTGTAATTTCTACACTGCTTGAAAGATTCTATTGGGAAATAAAAGCTGTGGGAGAAAAATGTAAAGTGGTTGGGGCTTTGCTTCATCCACCCAGTGTGTGATATGTGTGTATGTATGTATACATGCATATATATATGTATATGTGTGAAGCTGTTGGAGCTTCCCACTGTGTGTGTGTGTGTGTGTGTGTGTGTGTGTGATTCTTTTCCCTCTCTTTTGCTTGCCCCCAAGGAGTTTTTTGTTCACCAGCTGCAAAGAGTTATTTGCAGACCCCCTCCCCCTGGGAACATTTCATCAGTCCCATTCAACTGCTGACTCTATGCCCAGTCTTAGTTTATCCCGGATGTCAAAGTTGGTCCTTTACAAAATAGCAATTGTGTTAATAGTGATTGATGGGGAAGAGCCCAGCCCATGGTGGATGGAGCCATCTCTGGGCTGGTGGTCATGGGTGCTATAAGAAAGCAGGCTGAGCAAGCCAGTAAGCAGCACTGTTCCATGCATCATCTCATCTCCTACCTTCAGGTTCCTGAGCTATTTGAGTTCCTGCCTTGGCTTCCCTCAATGGACTATGACCCATGATTTGTAAACCAAATAAACCCTTTGCACTCCAAGCTGCTATTGGTCTTGTTGCAACACAGCAATAGGAACCACAACTAAGACACTCATAAAAGTAAAGAGTAAAAGTGAAAAACAAGAAGCATCAGAAGATGGCACCAGATGGGGCACTGGCAACATCTCATAGGAATCAGCCGAGGACGACCTCCTGGACAGTGGCTGGAGCTCCGGACTGGCTCTTGGTCGGAGACTGTTTTCTCACACATGAGCTTCCGGCTTCTTATTCCCACGGCCAGCATTTTTACACTGGAATAAACAGTAGTCACCTCTGTTGGAAATGGTTTGCTTTCCAGCTGTTCTCAAGGATGTGGTGCTGTTCATACTGTTAGCTGTGTGCTGCCTTTCTATCTCCCTGTTTTAAGACTTGTGGGTTCACACCGCCCCAGGGCAGAGGGTTTGGGAGGGCATTTGTGATGATCATGCCTGAGCCTGGAATGAGGGAGAGCCTCATGGCTCTCTGAGTCTAATTTCAAGAAACTTAAATAAACACAACAAGGGATGAATGGAGTGTATTCTGTCTCAAGAGTGCAACATTGTAGGTCGAGTGATGTCGAGGCTGTGCAGTGAGACCCAAGGGAGCTGGACCTGCCACCTCAATGTGACTACTGCTTTACCAGTGAAGTTCAAGTGCACCATGATCCAGCCATTTCCTCTACAGATTAATCTTAGAAAACCCTCTGTACATGTGCTCTAGGAAATACTCAGAACAACATCTGCCTACAGGCAAAAACCAAGCCAAACAAACAAAGAAAACTGGGAGAAATAATGGTACTTACTCCAAAAGCATGCTCAAGCCAACTGAAGTATGTACTACAATGCAAATATCAGTGGGACCATGAAAAATAAATTATCAGGGCCAGAGGGATGGCTCAGTGGTTAAGAGCATTTGCTGCTCTTTCAGGGGACCCAGGTTTAATTCCCAGCACCCATATGTCTACTCATAACCATCTGTATCTAACTCCAGTTCTAGGAACTGAGGGCACCAGGTATTCTGTACATGGTTCACAGACATGCATGGAGGCAAATCACCCATATGCATAAAATTAAAAATAAATACATCTTCTATAAAGTGAGTTATCAGCAGCTGGAGAGATGGCTCAGTGCTTAGGACCACACAGGATTCTTGCAGAGGGCCTGAGTTCAGTTCCCAGCACCCATGTTGTGGGTGGCCCACAACCCCCTGTGACTCCAGCTCAGGGAAATCTGACACCTTTAGCCTCCTCTGGCCATACACATTCACCTAAATAAAAATAGTAAAATAAATCTGAGAAGAGTTATCAGAGTGTAGAGGAATTTTAATCCAGCCACATGACTGCTCTGGCAAGGGATCACATCCAAAGGCTTTCTAGGTCTCTGTGATCCCTCTGGAATGCAGATATGCTCTTAGTAGACACCTTTAATCCAAACAATGATGTCTAATTGAGGGGCATACAAAGTGATGACCCAGTGAAAGATTTGACAGAACGAGTCAGAGATAGGATACGCACAACTCTCACGAGAATAGCACAGGAAAGAAAAGTGATTTAAGAGCAGCACAGAGAGTCAACTGGGAGTCCAGTCAGCTCAGTTGAGTTGAGTGAGTGTAGTGTTGTTGTATATATATATATATATATATATATATATATATATATATATATATATATATATAAAAGTATCACTGTCTTTTTATCCCGCAGGTCCGGCACTTATCCCGGCAGTGCCCCAAGATATCTACTAGATATCTTGCCAGGAGCACACATTTCCAATTCTGTGGCAGCCCAGCCCAGCTGCCCCACACTCCGTTACACTTAAATGTACACATGAAAGAACACACAACACAATAACCTTAGATCCAATTGGTAAGATATAATTGCCCACCTAAACATACAAATCCCAGTACCATCCATCCCTTAAGAACATTAATAACAACCTGTAAATACACAGAGCAGAATCTTAACATCACCTGCCATGGCTTCTCACCCTCTCCCTCCTCTCTCTTCTCTTTTCTGTCCAAGTCTCCTCCTCTTCCTTCAAACTTCTCTCCCGCCCGTCCTTCCTTCTCCTCCAATGACAGGCCTCCTCCTATCCTGTACCTGCCCCTCACCTGTACTTTACAAATTCAATGCGGAGAAGGTTCTGGTGAAGTCACCTGATTCCTGAGTGCGTGACTAGGCAGCTGTCCTTGGGGCAGTGGAATTAGCATCAAAATACAGATAACTTCAGGGCAAACCACAACAGTACAGTGCAGAGCAGTGCAGTGCAGTGCAGTGGAGGTCATTCCTGAGTTCCTGCAGAGGCGGTTGAAGCCAGAGAGTAAGATGGAGCCAGAGGTTAGAACAAATTGCCAGAGTTAGTCTGATGCCAAGCAGGGCAATTTAGTGCAAAGACAGAATCAGCTTGGAGAGGAGTTTGAGCCGGAACAGCTGAGTTGAATCGGCCGCCGCGGAGTCAGAAAGAACTAGAGAGGATGAGTTTATTCAGCAGAAAACCTCTGAGATGACAATTGTTAGGTGAATAAAAGTTACTTCTCCATCAGAGGTAAACACCAAGCGTACAGGTTTCCACAGAAAACTGTGTTTGCACATCCGTGGGCTAAGCATGAATCCAAACCTATTCCCAAAAGATTTCGCTTAATTAGTTAAATAGTTTCTTTTAAAGTTAAGTGTGCTCTTCCGAACAATCTGGGAATCCTACACCTACGTGGCTATTTACCCAACTCAGATGAAGTCTGTGTTCATACAAACATCTGCATGCTAATGTTTATGACAATTTAATAGCCCCCAAACTGGAAACGCAAAGGTGGAAACAGATACTTACACAGACAGCATGGATGGGTCTCAAATGCTTTAGGCGGAGTGAGAGAAGCACACTTGAAGGCTATACTGTCTTAGGTTTTCATGGCTGTGAAGAGACACCATGACCAAGGCGACTCTTATAATAGACAACATTTCAGTGGGGGCTGGCTTACAGTTTTAGCGGTTCAGTCCGCTAGCACCATGGTGGGAAGCATAGCAGCGTGCAGGCAGACATGGTGCTGGAGTTGCTGAGAGGTCTACATCTTGATCCAAAAGCAGCCAGGAGGAGGCTCTCTCTGCAGGTTGCCAGGAGGAGGCTCTCTCTGCAGGTTGCCAGGAGGAGGCTCTCTCTGCAGGCTGCCAGGAGGAGGCTCTCTTTCACACTGGGCAGAGTTTGAGCATAGGATCTCTCCCAAGGCCCACCTACACAGGGACACACTTCCTCCAACACAGCCACACCTATTCTAACAAAGCCACGGCTCTTAATAGTGCCACTTCCCATGGGCCAAGCATATTCAAAACACCACAATCCACTCTCACCCCAGACTTGTTCAAACACATTAGTCTATGGAGGCCATACCTAGCCATAGCATAATGCAAAATATATTGAGTAGAATTTCGAAAGTTCCCATAGTCTATCACATCTCAACTATGTTTAAAAGGTCAAAGTTCAACGTTTGTTCTGAGATGCATGCAATTTTTAAATTGTAATCTCCTATAAAATCAAAATAAAAAAGCAGACCACATACTTCCAACATCACAGGATCTACATACCATTGCAAAACATCATAGTGAGGAAATACTGAACTAAAACAAGACAGAAAAGCCAGCTGGCAAACTCCAAACTCAGCATCTCCCTGTCTGATGTCGAAGCTCTCTTCAGATCTCCAACTCCTTTTAGCTTTGTTGACTGCAACACACTTCTTTCTCTTGGGCTGGTTCCACCCACTGTTAGTAGCTTTCCTTGACATGTATTCCACGGCCCCAAGGCAACTTCAACTTCATAGCCTCTTATTCCAATGTCTGGAATTCACACATGATCTTCTGGACTTCCTTAAAGGGCTTTTGTCACTTCTTCAGCGCTGCCCTCTGTAGCACTCTGACTCCATTCTACTGCTCTGGTGATCATCCTATGGTACTGGCATCTCCAGGACACTGGGGTCTTCCGTTGCAACTAGGCTTCACCAATAGCCTCTCATAGGCTCTCTACATGGCGCCAATCCTCAACTTCTGTGCATGACCCCATTAATCCTGGGCTGTCAACTGCACCTGAGGGTGCACCTTCACCAATGGTCTTTCCTGTGGCACCTCACCTTGGCCTGTTATAGTGCCAAGCCTCAGCTGCTCTCCATGACCCCCTTTATGCCTTCAAAACAGTACCACCTGGGTGATTCTTATAAAGTACCAACTTTGGCTGCAGGTACAACGTCTGTCTCTGTAACACAGCTTCTTTGTGCTCTTAGAAAACACTCCCCAGAAGATTTTTACCTCAGTGAAATCTTTTAGTCACTGCTAATTTCTTAGCTCTATCTAATCAGCATCAATTGTCCCATTAACCACTTCTATTCTTGACCCTAGAGCCAGAGCCACATGGCCAAACTGCCACATGACCAAACTGCTGAGTTCTTCTGCTTGGTGGGCTGGAACATGGCCCCTTGTTCTATTACATCATCTTCAGTCATTTTCCAACTTTTTCACTGCCCAGTTTTGGTTGTCCTTGAACTTACTCTCTTAACTGACCTTGAACTCAAGAGATCTGCATGCCTGTGTTTCCTGAATGCTGGGATTAAATGCATGTAGCACCACACATGAACCTAAGTCTTTCTGTACCAGGCTGATCTTGAACTCAAAGATATGTTTGCCTCTCTCTTGTGGGACTAAAGGTATATACCATTCACTACTCCTGGGCCTTTCTTTGGTTCCTTTTCACAAGATCTTTATGAGTTCTGGATTGTAATTCATTCCAGAGCTAGTCAAGTTGACAACAGAGAACTTCCATCACAATTCATCCCTTGTCAATTTGACACTCAACCATATCTCTTTATGTCCAGATGAAAACAGTAACCAGGTTATAGTAACACCTAACATGATATAACCATCCCTCATTCAACTGCAAAGGAATTCACAATAAGCTTAACTCAGTGGAATTCGCCCCGAGGTTACCTCTCCCTTAATTTAATATCCTTGAATATAGGATTTAGATTCATTCCACTTCCTGGTGCACCCTTTCTCCTTGAAACATTTATTTTATATTTTTCCTTTCTACTCTTTACTAAGCTAGATTAAAATGCTTCTCATAAGAGTAAACCACAGGATGAAGTCTAGACTAGGCTTCCCTTGTCGATGCAATTAATCTGAATCTCTTCACTTTAACCTCAGGCAGACTCCAGACATGGGCAAAAACCAGCCACGTTCTTCACCAAAATATCACAAAAATGGTCACTAGGCAACAAACTAACATTTTTCTTCTTGGAAACCTCTTCATCCAGGCCCCCTGGATGAACACACCCTCAGCACCAATTATTTTCCATTTTCCTACTAGGGAGGCCCATTAAGCCCTGCTTAAAGCATTTCACCACTTTTCAAATCCAAAGTCCCCAAATCCACATTCCTCTAAACAAAAGAATGGCCAGGCCTATCATAGTGGGTACCAACTTCAGTCTTAGAGTGTCATCTCTATTAAGAGACACCAGGACTAAGGCAACTCTTATAAAGGAAAACATTTAATTCATACTGGTTTACAGTTTCAGAGGTTCAGTCCACTATCATCATGGTGGGAAGCTTGTTACCATAACAGACATGGTGCTAGAGGAGGAGCTGAGAGTTCTATATCTTGATCTGAAGGCAGCCAGGAGAAAGCTGACTCTTCCATAATGAGTGGAGCTTGAGCACTGGGAGCCCTCAAAGCCCACTTACACAGTGACACACTTCCTCCAACCAGGCCACACCTCCTCCAACCAGGCCACACCTCCTCCAACCAGGCCACACCTCCTCCAACTAGGCCACACCTCCTCCAACCAGGCCACACCTCCTCCAACCAGGCCACACCTCCTCCAACCAGGCCACACCTCCTCCAACCAGGCCACACCTCCTCCAACCAGGCCATACCTCCTCCAACCAGGCCACACCTCCTCCAACCAGGCCACACCTCCTAATGGTGCCACTACTTATGGGCCAAACATATTCAAACAACCACAGCTACATAGTATGCCATGAATGTGAGGTGGAAAGATAGAGCCCAAGGCGCCAAAAACAGGGCTCCAGAGGCTGGGAGAAGAGGGGTGGTCTGGTTAAAGGTACAAAGGGAACTTTCTGCGATAGACTTTGATCATGCCATCACTTGACCAAATGGGTTTGTCAAAAGTCATAGAAATTACACAGAATACTATAAAGAATGAATTTACCTTAATTTTAAAATGCCCTCTTAATTCTAGCCCTAAATTGTCCCATTAAAAACAAACAAACAGACAAACAAACAAACAGACAGACAGACAAAAAAATACCTTTTGTGGTTCAGGAGAGTTAATGCCATATGTCACTTTAACAGTTTGGTAAAATTATGGCTTTGGAAGCTGGAGAGATGGCTCATTGGTTAGGGGTGAATACTGCTTTTTATAGTAGTTGGGTTCTCAGCATTCATATGGTAGAGGGTGGGAGTCTCAGAGTTACCTGTAACTTCAGTTCTAGAGGATTCTATGCCTTTGACTCTCTTGGGCACTCGCAGTCATATGCACAAACTCTCACACAGACACACACACACACACCCCTACACTTAATTTTAAATGATTTAAAAGTCTTTTAAAGATTATTCCTTTGTTACTACCCTTTCTTCTCATAGGCCTGGCCTCTTTGAGAAGACAGAGGTGCTAGAAAAATGAGCTAAGATAGGCTTTCGGGAGAGCACACCACTGGGCCCCATCACCTTTCTACTGGGAGCCAGCTGCCTGAAACAATGGCAGACTGAGGGAGCAGAGGGGAAGTCTATGCTGCACACAACTTAAAAGCAGTCTTATTTCATGGGACTGGATGGTCGACTGCAAATGCAGGGTACCCGAAAGGCTGCAAAGCTATGGAAATAGCCAGAATTCAAATAAGGACGGGGAAAAAACCACAGGAAGGATTTTGAAGAATAGCAGAAAAAAAAAAAAAGAATAAAGTACCTTTCTGATCACTCCCGGTTTGTTCAGCCAGTCTCAGTGCCGTGTACAGGGGTCACTTCTCTATCCCCTACCTGTGCTGTAGACAAAGAGTTGTCTTCTCATGAATAAGGACCTGTTTATAGCTTAACTGAACAATGCGGGAATTGAGCCCCCTTCCCTGGTGATCCAGCACCTAAATATATTTCTTAAGGAACTAAGTTGGGACCACTGTACAGGCACACAACAGAGAGCTGTTATTCTGTGGCTGACAGGCAAAGATGCCAGATGAGCTAAGTTCCAAACTAGAAGGGATATTTGTCTGCTACACTCATTACTGCAACCTTGGAGTCCCATAGCTCTCCCCGAGGTAGAGGATGGAAATATCTGTTTACCGACGAGGCATGCAACTCCAAGATGCAGCCAGGACGGTGAGACACGGGGCTTGGTTTTTTGTTTTTGTTTTTTCTTTCTGGGCACAAAGAACAAATATAATGAACTACAGGCATAGGAACCCGCAACAGTTGGTAAAAGCTCAATGTAACCAGGAGACGGAGCATCACCTAAAGCTGGCTAATGGGAGATGGATGGGTCACGGAAAATCCCAGATGAAGATTCCTGGAACTCTCTCTTTATACATGAAACACAGACTGGAATACAAATTCTTCATGGAGAATATTTTTTTATTTTATTTATATTCTTCTTGCATACTCTAAATGCACAGTGTGGGTTTCACGTCTTCAAAAACACTTGTGGGACTGGTCAGTGTATCGGAGATCTTCGGAAACATAGCCTTAGGTTTCAGCTAAGCGAGTCACAGAGATTGGTCATATACTACTACAAAATTACAGGAGATCTAGTTATTACTGTTCAACAGTTACTAGAAAAGCTTTGAGAACACCTGACGTACAGCCTGAGGGGGGAAAGAGAAGAGCAAAGGCTACTGAAGCAAGATTTCCATAACACCACTCTATGTACAGTATCAGAATTCGTTTCCAGACAGTACACGTGTGTTCAAATCATTATGTTAAGGGCACTCAAATATAAATGCAAGTCTCACTAATTTTCATCTTTTCTCTTTGGCTCACAAATGCACGAAAATACCATAAACAGTATCCAGAACTTACTCCATTAATATATAAATAAGATACATTACAAATGGGAAGAAAATACAAGATGTCTCTTTAACATGATATATATTTGAATATAAATAAGCAAATATCTCACTGACGTACAATTAAACCATTATATGCACTTCCCCCTGCCCAAGATAGACAACGGTAATGTACAGTTTACACAGATTAATCTCTAAAACGCAGCAACAGCACAATTGTGACAAAGACTCTGCTACTATATCCCCTAGCAGGGCACTAACAGGGAGGGTGTGACATTTGTCATCTACCAGTACTTCCTGCCATCCATCATCCATTCAGGTGGGGACAGCTCTAGCAGGGTGGTAGGCTCCCAGCAACAGCCTTTCCCTGGGTCCCTAGGACACTGCAGTGGGGGTACCATCTGTCCTGCAGTTGCTTGCGAGATGGTTAGCCTCTTAGTAATTGCTGGGGGTGAGGCTAATTCCCTGGGAGCGAGCGACATGCTGTGGTCTAGGACTAAGCCACATTCACTATACATACATAGTACATAGAGAGAGGTATATATATATATATAACTGTACATATATACTGTGTTTCTAATGTGCAATTTTTTTAAAAGAACATTATTTCCCGCTAATTCTAACAAACAAGCTTACGTGAGATGTGACAAATATTCTTTAAGAGATTATAATTTCCTTCAGTGAAATGGCCTAGGTGTGTCAGCTACTGACAGAGCTGCGTTCTAGGGTGCCAGAGGGGCAGGGCTATGGCCGGTGATTACGGTTCTGCAAAGGGGGGGATTACAGATCTTGACCCAACCTCTCTATTTCCTCGATGAGGAAATCGATGTCAGACTGGGTGGCGGCTGGGTTGGAGATGACCATCCGGAAGAAGTTGGCCTTGTCCCCTTGAGGCTGGTAGCCAACCATGGTTGTTCCTGACTCCATCATGAGGGCTTTGATCTTGGGAGCCACCTTGAGATGGAGAACATAAGGCCAAACTCAGCACCAATGCTGACACCCCTCGTTTTAACAGAGCGATTTGACTTACTTTTCACTATGTGTCTAAAACAAAACTGTTTCAGAACCAAGTGTCTTTCATGGCTAATATCTAAACCCACCCGACCACCAGTTCCTTTAGAAAACACTGGGCAAGTCAACCTTGGAAGTCAGTCTTGGAACAATGATAAAACAGTGGAAAAAAAAGAAGTGAAGACAAAACACTTCAAGTTTTGATGTACATAGCCAGGAGTCCAGGATACTGCCTGGCACACAGACTCAGTTTATCAAATATCCACTCCACTGGCTGCATAATATGCATAAATATGGCAACAACCTTGAGTGGATAATCTAGATGTAGAAATCGACAGAGAACATGAGTCTGAACTCGACTAGGCTTGGACTTAGTAAAAGAGCGCAAACAAAGAAGAATGCGGAATGTTCCAAGAGAGCCTCTGTAAAGAAGTGCACCAGTCCCAAGTGGGACTCCATTTTTTTTTTTTTTTTAGAGGTTCCTATTGTATCTGAACGGCAGGCAGGGACAATGCAGACCCTAAAGGATGACTTTGTAACGCCCATTACCCAGAAGTCCACCCTGAAATGGTTTTTTTTTTTTTTTACTTTCTAATCCTTCCCCTTTGAGAACAGCACAGAGGCACCAAGATGGCCTGACCAGCGAGCGAACAGTAGCAGCAGCGGGGCATCTGAGACAGAAAGAGCGTCCTTACCCTGTGTAGTTTTTCTCGTCGCTCAGGGCTGTCTGGAACCCCTCGGAGGCTTTGTGGAATGTACCAGAAACAGACATTTGTGTGCTCAGGCTGTAGAAATTTCAGGAGACAATCAAGCAAACAAACATACAATGATTAGAACTTGACCACAAGCTGGAGGCATTTTTGGAAAAAGTCGTTTTTGTGTTTTCTTTTTTTCCCCAGTACGAGAAGGGGGGCGGGGAAGGTGTTGTCTGAATGAGGTCTCCAAAGCATTGCCTGGGCAGCGCATAAACAAGCCAGACAGGAAGTACCGCTTATCCACTCTCTCCGGTCAAGAGCGTTGGCTCCCCAACCCCCCAACGAACTTTCTAGATCCCCAAGCCTACTGCCTGTGTACCTTGATACCGATGCAGAGGAAGCCGCTTAGCTTATTTTTTTGTTTGTTGGTGTGAGAGGTTTGCAGCTTTCCCCTTAGATGTTGCTTGCATAGTGCCTGCACATGCAGACCCTTTGGTGACCCCCGACCAAAAAAGTACTTCCGTTGCTACTTCATAACTGCAAGTTTGCTACTGTTATGACTCGAACTGTGAAAGGGTCATTTGCGCCCTCGAGGGGTCAGAACCCACAGGTTGAGAAGCGCCGTTCTAGGTGTCTGGAGACATCAGTCTCTTTTCGCTGTTCTACTAGAACGTGTCAACCCTGAACCGAGAGGTCCCACAGACGGGGCGCGTGGGCACTGCATGCTGACGGCACGTGCTCAGGACTCTGGGGCTCGTTTGCTGACTCTCAGGTGGCATCTTGAGAAGCGCACTGATTGGCCGGCTGTGGCTGGCGCTCGGTTACAGCAGGTTATGAACAGCTGTTTGGTGTATGAACAGGCTTTCGTTTACCAGGACTGGAGTGAGTCCATCTTTCTTTATTCAATTGTAAACCTCACCGGGGCAGGCACCGTATTTGTTTTGGCCAATAATTTATAACCCAGGATCTGGCACTCAGGAAGTATTGGGCTGACAGGTGCTTTGCTGTGTATAATGGGGGGAGTGTGTGAAGCCAGGCAGAAGCAGTTTATCAGGCTCTCTTCATAATGAATCCATGGAGAGCAAGCCCTCATTTAGAGCCAGTCTTGGAAGATGAGGGTATACCTGACCTCTAAGCTTCTTGGGCTTGGGAGATACTTATGGATAGAGTCCAATTCAAGACAGAGCCAAGAACAAGGAAGGGGTAGGACCTGCCACGGGGAACGCGCTAGGTCAAAGAGCTGGCTGAGAGCCATGCGCTTCAGGGCTCAGCGCCTTTAACTCTGTGTTGCTACTTCATATGGTGTTGTATGACTAAGTGTGGGCGATTGAAAAAGACTTCTGGTCATAGAAGGACAACGCTGAACTCTAAACCAGCAGGTAATGAATCCGGGGCTTGCTGGCAGTGCCCCTCCTGAGCTGCGTGATGTTACCCCACTCCAGACATGGTTGTGAGTATACAACTTGCTCTGCACATGCCACACAGTGTCAAGGAAGGCTGCCTGAAACAGCTCCAGAGTCCAGACTGCGGCACGCAGTGAACAACAGTGCTTCTGCAGCACACACAAAGGGCTCTGTGCTTGTACAAAATGGCTCAGTTACAGAAAACAAAGACTTTTAATATTTTCCTGTTGACATTCTGTACTATATGTACTACACATGTGTACTATATGTACTACACATGTGTACTATATGTATGGTATATTAATGCAAAGCAGCATTCTCTACATTGAAGACTGTAAAATCAAAATCTCACTCAACTCTGAAAAATGTTAAGGATCCTCTACGTCAGTGGTCCTCAACCTACGTAATGCTGTGGCCCTTTAATACAGTTCTTTATGTTGTGGGGACTGTTAGCATTCTGTCTAAGCTCCACCCCCACAGTTACCTGGCAACAACCAAGTATGCCTGACACTACAATAGGGGCTGCTTGCCCCCTCCTCACTTTCTTGCTCCCTCTCGCTCTCTCTTGCCTTCTTGCTTCTTCTTCCCCTTTGTCCCTTCTCTCCCTATTCCCCTCCTCCTCCTCCTCTCCATGTGCTCATGGCCGGCCTCTACTCTTCTATTTCTCTATCTCCTCTCAACTCCCCTCCCCACGCCCTGAATAAACTCTCTTCTGTACTATGCCGTCATGTGGCTGGCCCCTCAGGAGAAGGGCTGTCTCAGCATGGCCCGCTAAGGCACCCCTTTCCTCAGACTTCCATGGATCATATCCTCCCTTCTCTTTATCTTTTTATCAACACAATAGTGACCCCAACCAACTTTTGTTGCTACTTCATAACTGTAGTTTCGCTACTGTTATGAACCATAATGTAAATATCTGTTTTATGATAGTCTTAGGTGACCCCTCTGAAAGGGTCAGTCGTCCCTGAATGGGTCACAACCCATTGGTTGAGAATCACTACTTTGAATCTTGCCTATCACATATTCAACCAAAATGCAATACTTTGTGTACAAATAAACAACGGCCACCCCCATCTCGTTAGCGTGCAAATTTACTTCAGTCTTTAGCAAATGGCAAAACTATCTACCAGAGAATTGCTTTAAAATAATTATCTTTACTATTCATCCTCAGTCTGCCTATTTTATACATCCACATACCTGGGGTTGTGTAAAGAAAGATATCTGGGGTGACAGGGGTCATGGGTAGTTAAAGTTCAAGTCCCTTTAGAAGGAGATGATGAGACATCGGTGGTCTAAAGCTCCAGGAACTCCCCGTGTGTTTTTTCTGGAAGCACTGTGTGTGCGGTCCACGGGGACAACCTACCTCACCATTGAAAACCATCTCAAACTCTTCTCTGTTTTTAATCTTGGCATAGAGGTATTCAGCCAGCTCCAGGCATTTGTTGATCTGATTTTCAAATCCCACAGTGCCCTGTTTCAAAGAAGAAAGCTGTGTTTGTTGCTGTCAAGTTGCATTTCCCTGTGACGGTCATTCGGGAAGGCTGCGCTGGCCTGGTTTATGGGGCATTTAAAGAAGTGTCGTCTGGAGGTGGCTAGGAAGGACCATTAATTAAATGTGCACAGTTTCTTCAAATGCAAGAAGATGTTTTCTCTTTCTAGGGCCTTTGTTTGGAACCTTGGAAGTTGTTCTCGGCAGGGCTTTAGCTTCCAACCAGTCAGCCACTAGCTGGTTTGCTTTTGGATAGTGCTTTTGGAGAGTGTCCTCTCTGGGCTGAGGCCAGTCTACAAACTGTTGCAGACTGGGACAGAACGAGTAGAGAAGCTGAAAGGAAGAACTTTTAATAAAACATTTACTTATCTGCCCTTGCTCTCATTCTGGATAGTCTCTCTCTGTCTCTCTGTCTCTCTCCTTCCTTCCCTCCTCTGCCCCCTTGATCTCTCTCTCTCTCTGTCTCTCTGTCTCTGTCTCTGTCTCTCTCTCTCTCTCTCTGTGTGTGTGTGTGTGTGTGTGTGTGTGTGTGTGTGTGCTCTTGCACACACATGCTCGTGCTGCCTGTGTGTGCCTTTATGTATGTCTGGGAGTGAGGGTCAGAGGACAATTAGTGGGATCAGGTTTCTCTTTTCACCACATGTGTTCTGGGATTTTGGTGGCAAGCACCTCTACCTGCTAAGTCACCTTGCTGGTTCCGTTAAGAAACTTTTAAAACAAATATAACTATTGACATTAACAACAAATAGTGACTTTGGGCTTGTGTTTTGCATTTTTTTTAATGCTTTCATGATAGCTCAAAGGAACTACCATCTACTTCTTCATCAGATTCTTTAAAAGATGCTATCATAGAATGCATCTACCCCAGCCATATATCCTGGCCAAACCTGTCCCCGGTCCTCACAGGCAATTCACTCTCCATAGAACAGGGTTGCTCCCTTCCAGCAACAGGCCAGCAGGCAAGTGTGGAAGCCACGGTCCTCAGTACATGCCCAGACCGCACTAGCTCTAACTACTCCCAAACTGGCTGAGCGTGAGTTTCAAGAGCCAGCATGGCTGACTGGCGAGCAGCGTTCCGGCTGCTGATTGGGTTGGTGTTAACGAGAACAGATGCACAAGGCTGGCCTGTGGGTGGCTGAAGGGCCTAAGCAGAATCAAGAGACGACAAAGCAGGAGCTCCTCCGAGAGTTGGGACTGGGGGGCTCTCCCATGAAAAGGATTTCCACCCCGGGATCTTCCCTCCACAACCTAGGGGCTGAACCTTCTGGGGACAGCTCCGGAGGCCACTGTTAGACAAAATGAAGAAGTAATTACAGAGACAGGCCATGTGATCATTATCATTACAGCAGTGCAAAATGACGGGGCTCTGTCTCTCCTGTGGTAAAGGCTTTTATATGCTCAAAATGCCTATGATTACATTGTGGGAGAAATCAAATCCAGACCCTACACTCAGGCGAGATGGCTTCATAAGGAAGGACACGAATCATCTGCCAGCTCTTTTCTATAGAAGAAGAAAAGATGAGACTGGACATTGCTGGAAAGCCTTATTGTTTGGAGGGGGAATTAGTCCAAATCTTTACTGTGGAAATTATTAAAATTAACAAGTAGTAAGTAAATAGAAACAGCAGAAGTGACACAAAGCTGGGAAGTCCAGGTGGCCTTTAACTCGGCTGCCTTCTTCCCAGACCCACACTGTCATCCTATAACCTTTTCTAGCTGTACTAAATAATTTTAGAGTTCTTAAGAATTATTGTGGCGGACAGGCAAGATGGCTCAGTGGGTAATGGTGTTTGCTGCCAAGCCTTACAGTCTAGGTTTGGTCCGGGAACCCATATGTTGGCAAGAGGAAACCAACCTCTGCAAGTTTCCTTCTCACCTCCACATGCACACTATGGCACATGCACACTCATGCTCATAAACACACACACACACACACACACACACACTGTGACCCATCACTACCTCCCTGTCACCAGCCAACCTGGACTAGTCACAGTTCCCTGTTTCCTGAATTTCCCCTTTATACCTTTGCTTTCCACATCAGCCAGAACTTGAAGATGTCCACATGGCGGCCACACTGAATCGCCTTGTCCCCTGTATCGTAGGAGACGTCATACTGCTTGTCTGGCTGGAAGAGGTAGCCTGCACACATCTGGTTGCATCCTTGGAGTATACCCTGTCATAAAAATCAAGGTGTGAGCAACTGTCGTCACCAGTCAGAGATGTGGGTTCAAGGGTGAACTGGGGACCCACACCTCCTTTCTTCCGAGGCCTTCCATAAGTTCAGATGTCCTTTAAAGCCACTCTCGGGGAAAAAACCCTTCCTGTCTGCCCTCAAGCCCTGCCTTCCTTCTGTCACATTGGTCACAGAAAGTTCTCTTGTGTTGGATGTCTGCAAGGGCTTCACTGTTCCTCTAGCGACATCTGGACATTTAAGTGGAGGAATTACTTAGCCATTCTTTGGGCGGGGCTTTGACTAAACACCTCAGCAGGTGGGGAAGCCGGTGCTGTGAAGAACTACCTCCTCCCAGATGCAACCCCCTCCCCAAGTCTTCCAATTTATGCAAGACCCCCCCATGACATTAGAGTAAGTGGAGGAGAGCCAATATGGGCTCTGACTCCCAGAAAAGACACCTGAGGTGGGAACCTCTCTTGTCGGTCTATGAAACATCAGTGCACTGGGTGTGGTATGTGGGGGAGGGGGTGCACTGGGTGTGGTATGTGGGGGAGGGGGTGCACTGGGTGTGGTATGTGAGGAGGGGTGCAAGGGGTGCACTGGGTGTGGTATGTGAGAGAGGGGTGCACTGGGTGTGGTATGTGGGGAGGGGGGGTGCACTGGGTGTGGTATGTGGGAGAGGGGGTGCATTGGGTGTGGTATGTGGGGGAGGGGGTGCACTGGGTGTGGTATGAGAGAGGGGGGTGCACTGGGTGTGGTATGGGGGAGGGGTGCATTGGGTGTGGTATGTGGGGAAGGGGTGCACTGGGTGTGGTATGTGAGAGAGGGGGGTGCACTGGGTGTGGTATGGGGGAGGGGTGCACTGGTGTGGTATGTGGGGAGGGGTGCACTGGGTGTGGTATGTGAGGGAGGGGGTGCACTGGGTGTGGTATGTGGGGGAGGGGGTGCACTGGGTGTGGTATGTGGGGGAGGAAGTGGGGAGAAAAATCCGTCTGCAGCTCACTTACAGAAGCCTTTTTAGAAGTTACATGTATTTATTTTTTGTGTGTGCACACACTGTGTGCGTGGATGTATTACACACACACACACACACACACACACACACATATTTGTACACCGGGGCATATTCCCTCCTTCCTCCGTGTGGGTTCCAGTGAAAGAACACAGAGCCTCAGGTTTGGTGCCAGTGTCCTTGCTCACTGAGTCATTTGGTTGGCCTTATAGAAGCATCTGATCGGCAGTCCCCGGTATCTGTACTTCCTGTTCCATCTAACTTTTTTTCAGCTCTCCAGGCTACAAATATCCACTAAGAACCCAATGTACGCTCCAGTGAGTGAGCGAGCGTGGTTTGTTCTCACTGATTGGGCGATTCAGGTCTGTGCACACATGAAGACACATCCAAAGAAGCTCACTAAAGGCTCTGTCACCAGCAGTTCCCAAAGCACTGAACGAAGACAAAGGGCAGCCAAGAGCCAAGAGGAAAATCAGTGTTAGGAGAGGGTGGGGAGGAGGTCTGCAGGCTCCCCATGGGGCCACTAACCAAGGGAGCACAAACCTTTTCCTTGACCAGGATGGCAGAACACTGGAGCAGCACACCCATCATCTTGTGAGGGTTCCAGGTGACTGAATTGGCCCTGGAAGACACACAGGAACCTCTGAGAAGATGGGAGGAAGGGAAAGAAGAGCCTATCCTCTTGAGGAAAACCCCTCCAGCCCATCACTACCAAAGTCATAGCTGCTTTCCTTGCAGTGGGAAGTGCATGCTTCAGGCAGTCTCCCAAGGTATCACACTGCGGAATTCTCTAGAGCTGCCATTAACAACAGTCGCCGGTTACTTATTGTACACCCTTCTGTTCTCAGAGCTGTAGGTGTATATGATGGGATGGGAAATGGGGCTAAGGTCCCGGGGCTTTGCAGGAATACAGTTCAAACCTAAACCTTAGCCCTGACATTTTCTAGCTTGTGTACATGACTCAACTCACGTGTGCTTCAGAGTTCACATCGATCTCATCAGAATGGAATAAAAGATAAAACAAGTTCATGGAATATGTAATCATAGGCCCTTGTATATGTGATTCTCACAGCAACACCACGATGTAGATATTCCTATTGCTTCTCGTTTACGAGAAGAAACATATGCACAGATAGGCTAGCCACATTATCCAAAGCCACACAGCTGGGAGTTGCTGGGTCTTGGTCCAGCTCCAGGATTCTCTTTACAGAACCAACACTCACAGTCCCTACACTAGACTGCTTCCTTCTGGAAGCCGTAGACTGCTTTCTGCCTTTCTGTTTTGATTTAAAGCAGGGCTAGTGACAAGGGTCTGCCTGCTGATGGCGCACCTCAAGGCAATGATCAGCTGCACTGCCATAGACTTGGACTACCTAGCAGCAGCGATTGAGAAATCAGCATGATTCTTGCCAGTCTGGGCCGCCATGCTCACTTAGCAAGCATGGTCTCCTAGCAACTGGATCACTCTGTCAGACGCAATTAGATGACTAAGGAGCACACTAGCTAGGACATTACAGAAACAACTGAGTGTAATGTATAATGATTCAAACTTGGGAAATTTGCTTCTGTGGGTTACAGACCCTTTTCTGATGGCCTCAGCCATAGCTGGGCTCTGCATTTTAATACCTGAGATGGGTGTTTTCTCTGATGTCACAATTGCCTTGAGATTCCATATCTGTGCTAACCCAGTACTAACCCCTCACTGTGGGCTTTTAGTCGTGTGGGTTAGTCGTGTGTGTGTGTGTGTGTGTGTGTGTGTGTGTGTGTGTGTGTGTGTGCGCGCGCACATGCGCACATGTTCAGGACAGAGCTTGAAGAATTTTCCCCCTATGTGCCCAAAAAGGATCTCTGATGAAAGAGGCCTGGGAGGACTCCCAGGAAGGTTGACAAGTGCTGGCATCATAGAGAAGACTCCATGTCAATCCACTTAGAAGGCATGAACTTAACCAATTTTGTCACTGCTGTTGCATGTCAAGTCATTAAAAATTATATTTAGATCTCATAAATTGGCTTTAAGATGGCTTTCTGAATGTCCCGAAGGCACGAAGTAAATGATTCTCTGCTACTGCAAGTGGAGGGAAATAGGGCATGGTGGGGGATGGCTCCCTTCGGGAACCGTGCATGCTGTAATGCTAATGAGGAACAAGCCCAGTGTTCACTCTTTCACCTGGACCCAAGGGTGGGAAATGAGAACTGCCCAAGATGTTTCATATATTTGCCTCCAAATTATATGGTCATACGTTTCATCTTTAACGAGCCAACCTTGTGTTGACAGTGGGTGTTTCAAACCAGAGAAGAGAGCAGGCAGTCAGGGCTACAGAATCCAGAGTCCTTGCTAGGAGAGGGCACCCATGAACTTCCAGGCCCCGTCTTCTTACTGCCCTGGTCTTCACCTGTCACATCCACTGTCCTCAGGATGGCCACGAGTCATGTCTCAGGGCCTTTGTATTGAACACGCTCTCTGCCTGGAATATTCTTTTCTACATCTTTGTTCCCTGCCTTGCTTTTGCAAGGCAGGGGAGTGGGGTGTCTCAGTCATCTGCTACCTTACAGAGGAAGAGGAGTTAAAGGAATAACCAATGACCTCCCTGTCTTCTTCACCTTTCTCCTTCCTAGGCACCTCACTGGGTGCCCCACTTCACCACGCATGGATTCACTGGGGACTCATTTGACTTGTAAATAAACCATGCACTCAAAAGACACCAGGTGAGCTAAAGTTTGCTTAGTCTGATTGAGGTCGTCCATCACTGAAAATCAGGGCTGGGAGACTTTAGGCTGACGTGGGGGGGTGGGAGGGGAAGGGATGGGCCAAGATGTATAGTGTATCTGATGCAGAAGATGAAGGGGGCCATGGAGCCTACTGTACCTTTCTATGCCGCTGAGTTTGTGGCGATGCTTCCGGGACATGAGCAGCCCACCACCCCAGGCAGCCTGCAAGGACAGAAGAGAGACCAGAGGAGCTTTAATGCTGAAGACTCTAAAAGGAAGATAAGCCTTTCATTCCAGCACGAGGGAAGCAAAGACAGGCAGGTCAAGGTTACACGAGGGATGACCTATGGAATAAGCCCATGCCAACAGTTCGAGTTGCCAAGGCTGCGGGCTCTTCAGTGTTTTCCATTTCTTTACATAAACTTCCTCCAGAGAATGTCTTCGTGATCTAGAAAGAGTGGATTGTTTGTGGTGACTGTGGATCGAAACACAGAGTGTTGCGACAAGCCAGGGATTCTCTGAATCCAATATACTAGTCTTGACAGCCATGATGGTACTGAAGGCAGCTTAGAAGGTAGCAGCAACTGCCTGCCTCTTCCAAAAAAGTCTTGAGAAACTCAGAAGCCCCAGTCATAGGAGACACTGCTCTGGGTACCACGCTACCTGTTTTACTGTAATGCTAAGCCTGGCATAGCATTCGACACGGCACAGCCTTTGTGAGCCATTTATTCAACAGTGGGGCAGATTTTCCTTTTGTCTATATCCAAGAAATTACATCCAATGAGAAAATGCATGGGGGTCTCCAATGATGTACGTAAGAGCACACATTTGCTGGCAAATTTTGGGATTAATCTCGTAGCTGCTCATGCCTTCTGTATACATCCTTATTTTCCTGCATGAAGCAGATGGACATCTTTCTGAGAAGTGTTCCAGATGTGGGATGCAGGCAGGTGACTAAATGTTCACACTCATGGCCACTTCCTGTACGCTATGTCTTAGTTTCTTCTGAAATCCTTTTCAGAATTTCTTTTCTATCTGAAGTCAGCTATATTTACATCCATTCATCCAAATAAAGCAACTGGTCATCATAGTAGGCTCTAGAAGGATCCACACAAGGTAGCCATTGGCCAGGACGGAATGAATCCCAGAGGGTGACCAGGTCCCGAGGCATGCACTGTTCACAAATGGCTCACTGAGGAGTGGGGAAGAGCAGGAGCTAATGTATGTAGGTCAGGCCAGGCAGGGTGTTCAGGGTGAAAGGGTTGTTTCTACCCCTTAACAGGACAAGGTTGTGTGTGACAAGGACACTTACATCCACATGCAGCCAAAGGTTGTATTTCTCACATATGTCTGCAATCTCCTGGATCGGATCAAACGCTCCATAAACAGTCGTGCCTGCGGTTGCATTGACATAAAGGGGAACAAATCCCTACAAGGTGAAAGAGATAGCTGATTAGTGCTTTAAAAAAACGTTTTCATTTATTTGTTTGGTGTGTGTGTGTGTGTGTGTGTGTGTGTGTGTGTGTGTCTGTCCATGTGCCTGTGTGCCCAGTGTGTATTGCTACCCTCAGTGCACAGAAGAGGATTTTAATATCGCAGAGATGGAGTATCGGGTGGTTGTAAGCCTGATGCTGGGTGCTGGGAGCCAACGTCTGGTTCGGTGGAAGAGCGTATGCCCTCTCAGCTGCTGAGCCATCGCCCCAGGCCCCTTGTCTGTGGTTTTTAACCTTCCCCATCTACTTGTTTCCACAGGAAGTAGAAGGCACCAGTCTTTATTTCTAACTGTGAGCCAAGCTGGTGAAATTAGAGACCGTGGCTTGAAGTACTCTTCGTTTTTCATTCATCCATTTGACAGGAATACGTTGTTGGTTTTGTTTTGTTTCTTGTGAGTGACTTTTATATGCCAGGTTTTTGGTGCTGGAACAGTACAGGGAGCAAGTAGAGAAAGAATTCTAACATGATGGACTTAAAAACAGATGGGCAAAACGCATAAAATATATCACAGTGGTAAGTTACATGACAGGAACTAAAGAAAAAATACTAAGTATTTGGAGTGATGAGCGCTTTGACATCATCTGGACATTGCTCTCTGTGGGAGTCATGCTGTTCTAAGTGGTTTGATAACACAATTAAACTTAAACATTTTTTAAAAAGAGGTGGATACTGGGAAATTAGCTCAGCTGGTAAAGTGCTTGCTTTGATTGAAAACATGAGGACCTGAGAATTCACACTTAAGAAGCAGCACGTTGGTGCATGCTTGTAATCTCTGGGACGGGTAATGGAGATAGGTGGGTCTTTGAGGCTTGCTGCTTAGCAGGGAGAGAGCAGGGAGAGAGCAGGGAGAGGCAGGGAGAGGCAGGGAGAGACCTTGTCTCAAATAAATGATGCAGTGCCTATGCTTCATGTCCTCTGGCTTCCACACACACCTGTAACACACCTGCATGTGCCCACCTGCACACACACACCTGCACACACACACACACACACACACACACACACACACACCTGCACATGTACACCTGCAAACACATGAACACATGCACCCACATAATAATAGTAGTAGGTCTATAACTGGGAATGCTGAAACGCCAATTCATGCTAGGATGTTGGCATGGAAAAGAGGAAAACAAAGAAATGAAAGAAAGGAGCTAGGGCAAGCTGGGGAGCTCTCTGAGTCTCAGAGAGTTTGGGGGCTTAGCCCTTGGCCAGTAAAACTCCATCCACCCCCTCTGTGGTGGCCCCAGCAAACAGTCACAGTCAGAAAAGAAGGCACGAGAAGGTGACTGAACAACAACGTGGTGGTGAATGGCGGAAGCTCCATGGCAGGGCCTTGGGTACATCTGTTCTACGGAATCGCTTTGTGTAGTTTGCTGAGCTGGATTTGCCAAGTACTGTGAGCCATCTGCTGGGGCACAGAAAAGCTTTGCTAAACAGAGTCCCATGACAAAATGGTACTTATTAAAATTAGACTATATCTAGCAAGAAGCAAAGTTCAATTTGAAAGCAAAAGTTCAAACGAATGCAAAAAAGTTCAGTTTGGCTAAATTTTTCTGAATCCCAGGTACTTGATTCATTGAAGCAGATCAAATTAATGATCTTCTTGACACATGGTGACTTAATGACTAAACTCTTTATTTTATACACACATACACACACACACCCAAACATAAAAACACATACACGCATGCACACACGTGCGCATGTACACACATACAATGTTTGACTTGTAGACTCAGCTTTGGGGCCAAATCCTTTTACAAGTTGGAAATAAGTGAAAATCTCAGATAGAAATCTTGGAAATGTAATACAATTATTCCCTTATCAAAATATTTCATCGTGTAGATGAGAAACAGACATTAAAAAAAAAAAAAAGGTACTCACTGAAGTTTCAGATGTACCAAAACTCTCATACCTTTTGTTTGGCATCAAGAATTTTTGCCTCTAAATCAGCTGGAATTATCTTCCCCCTGTAATTATTATAAAAAGAGAGAAGTTAAAATAAAGAATTAACAAGATTATACAAGGGGAGAAAAAACCTTTTTCAGCAGCAGCAAAAAGTAATTTAAATGGATATTTTCAACAGACCATTAGCAGCTTGGCACACTGTACGGAGCCAATCCTTAAACACAATACAGCAAATTTAACAGATGAACACATTTACTACATCAGGAACCTGACGCTCGCTCCACCCTTCCTACCTCTCATTGCACTTTATCAGGATCACATTGTCAGTTCCAAAGCCAAGCGCAGCCCCAGCCTTCTTTATGGAATAGTGACTCTGCAACAAATGGATGCTTGAGGTTAAAGGTTGCACAGTCCCTTGAAAACCATCACAAGCCACAAGCCAGAGTCCCCAACTCACGTGTTCTGAGGTGAAGAGGACCAGTTTGGGCACAGCCGCCATGCCTTTTGTCTTCACTTCTGGAAAGTACTTGTACCGAGCCGCCATGATGCTGTACATGTTGGATATGGCTCCCCCTATCAACAAGCAGACATAGCGGGGTGGTTGTTGGGGTTCTGTTGGGGTTTTAACACGAAGGTTGAGCTGGTGTTTCATCCCATTGGGAAGGGAAAGGACAATATCCTGAAAGTTCTGCTGGTTTCTTTAGTCCTAAGGACTTCCCTCTGGACTCTTTGCTCTGAGACTTGAAGTGCTCACTGATCTCCAGAGCTATGCAGGCAATTGTGCTGGAGGTGATCCATGCATTGCAGTGCCTACCCAAAGCCTACACGCAATATAAGAGGCGGTGGGAGTAGCAGCAAAGACATGACTAGTTACAGCTCCCAGCTCCCATCTCCTGTGTTTACTGAACAAAGTTGAATCTCTTCCCAGAGTTCAGAAAGACAGAGAAAGAGAGTAATGGAGCTTTCAGAAAGAAATAATGCATTTCTTGGTTACCAGCTTGGGTACTCCTTTCAATGACTAGCCCAGCTGAGCTCCTGAGTCTAGGAGAGGTCTAAGCTTATTTAAGCAGATACAAACTCATGTCCCTGTAAATAAAGATACAAAAGGAATGTCTGGCTAATACAAACCAGCCACTTTGGTATTAGTTGCCTTAGGATGAAGTAGGCAAATCTGTGGTCTGCTTGAATGGCCTGGACTATTGTATTCTTATTTCTTCTTTTCCCCCTGTATGTAGTCACACCGCCGCTAACACCATTCATAACTGCTTCTTACCCATAAGGATAGCAGTTGTTATTCTAAAGATTTTTATTGTATCTACTTTGTGTTAGAGACTAATGTAGATACAATATTTGGACTGAACTCAGTTCCTGGATAATCCAATTCACTGATTCCTAGTTTTACTCTTGTCAGAACAGCACCATTTAGCATAACCAGACACAGTCTGGTTAGTTAGTTCCTAAGGTAGTAACATTCTTGCTAGCCTTCATTCTGATTAAGACAGGGAGGCAGAGTGCTAAGACCATCTCTCATATATATATATGAGAGATGCGTATATATATGCAAACGTTACAATGAAACTCATTAATTTCTGTAATCGACATTTGTTTGTAATTTTAATAAAAAAGAACAAAAGGATCCACATTGGCAGTACGGGGGGGGGCAGTTATAGAGAAGAAACCTACCAGGAGAAAATATCCCATCACCATCTTTATTTGACCATCCAATGATCTCTCGCATCTTCTTAAGTGTGATCTGTTCCATAAGAACAAACACGGGTGCAATCTCATATGTGAACCTGGAGCGACAGTGAAATGAAGAAGGGAAAACGAAGAAATAAACCTATGTCTTTGATGAACACAGTCCATTGGTCCAGCAGTTGTGGTTGGGTACTAAAAATGGATGCACAAAACCACTACAATGATTCTTTTTCCTGAATCCACATGTCCGCCAGTCCCAAAGTGTCAAAAAAGCCAGCCTGGGTTACCAAGAGAGGTGGTGGAAAGTCTGCTGTGAGATACTTCACCAGCAAAAGGGAGCCTCACCTGTCTCTGGTGGGGTTCGCCCAGAGGAGAGGATTCACCGTTCTTATGTGTAGGTGAGGGCAAGGGTTAATTTGAAAAGCTGCACTTTGGCTTCTACTTACAATTGGTTGAATCTTTAAAAAAAAAAAAAAAAAAAAAAGAGGAAGAAGGACTGCCATTTCACACTTGTAGGCAGGGCTACATTCTATCTTTCAGAAACATTGTAAACATCTGAAAGCTGACTGAAGATAATTGGGAATATTGACCCATGTTTTAAAGATCTCAATGTAATTATCTACATGTTCTTTCTTCTAATAATCCCTAAGGAAAACTATGTATCTATAATTCTCTGGAGTCGATATCTGTCAAAAATAATTAGAAGTGATGATTTCCTAATTACAATTTATAAATAACAAGAAGACGGTCAACTGGCATCATATCTGACTGCGAGTGTCAGCTCTCCTGTCAGGTTGCATGCGCCTCCCAACGAACAGATGTAAATGAAGCAAGCGGTGTTTTTTTTTTTTTTTTTTTTTTAAAGAAGTACAAAGCAGTGGCGCTGTCTGGTGGGACAGTCATGGGAGCAAGATCGGAGCGCTAAACAGGGTCCAAGAGAAGTCAAGGAGGACCACTCGCAGAAGACTGAGCCTAAAGACAGAATCCGTCTACTAAACTCTGAGGCTCTTTTTCTTGCCTTGCCTTGAACTTCTTAAGCTTCAGTGTCTGTAGGCTGAGCCAAGACCATCCTAGCTGAAACGAGATGCCTAGACCGAACCAGCTGAGTGACACAGGAGGCATCGTCATCATTTAGAAGACTGGAGTTGAATGCCAATGCCAAAGACTAATGGGAATCTTGCTTAGTTGATTTAGAAAAGCTACTTGCAAGAATGAGATAACTATGGCTATGGGCAAAACACAGGCGATGTCAATAAGCTTTAATCAGGAAGGGGAAGAAAAAAAAACCAGTCACATTAATTATGTGGCTGTGCAGGAGGACAACAAAAGACCCAAGAGGATCCTCAGGATATGTCTGGTGGGAGGGGGAGAAGAATTTTGTTTCAAAAGGATCGTGTCCACTTTGCTTGGCGGTCCCCTGAGATTTTGGGAGCAAGACCCTTGGAGAACATGTGTTCAGTTACCATCACCTCTGGAGGCCACACTCATGCTTTGGTCCTGCTCTGAGCCCCATCACCGTAGCAACCAACACTCCCTCATGTCTGATGGCCTGATAAAGGAAGAAGAAGAGAAGGGTTCCTGGTTTAGCGTGCAATGCTGGGTGTAGCAAGAGGCAAACTCATGGTTTGCATCTCCACATCGTTGAACAAATGTATGATCTACAGTCCCACTGGTTTTTGAAACATTGAGACGGCCAAATATTTGCACGGTGAAGAGGGACTGATGGCAGTTTGTGTGCTTACATCTCACAATATCAAAGAGCAGTAAGAAATCTCTCGAGGCCAAGGAAAGGAACAATGGGACCACACAACACAATATCAGAACTAGCTCAAGGACTGGATGAAAGTCGAGTTAGAGACAAATCAGTAATAGATGCCAGGTAGGGACCATGTGAGGAGGGGGAATGTGTGGAACTGAAAACCAAGGAGTTGGTTTGATGTGTGTTGCAGGATAGAATCAACTTAGCCCTCACAGTGGCATAAATCAGTCCTTGCCAAGGATGGACCAGGAACATGGCAGTGTCTCTTCAGGATAGGCAAGAAGGGTCTAGAGCTTCCTCAGGAGACTATCTGGTCTCGTGTATTTCTGAGGCCTTATCTATGTTGGGTACTTGATCCTAAACCTTCTTTCAGTGTTTGGAGGAGACAGATGTTATGAGACACCATTCCCAAGCTTGAGATGGAAACTTAGTAGGGGTAAATCGGCATTTGTTTCTTAGCCTGAGGTACATCTTGTTTGAGGGTTTCTGCCTTGGTCTGAGGGACCAGATTTCTCACAGCTAGTACTATTTGACGTCTGAACTCAGTCTTCACATTCTTCCTCTCCGAGAAGCTTAGAGAAACCTTTCAGAAGAGAAGACCTGTGTGTGCCTAGGACAACTACACGTTTGCAAAGGTTCCTCTGGATACTCACTGGTCATGACTGTTGATTCATAATCTGACAAATGGGCCAATGGGATATTTTGTTCCAGATACTTCTGATCCTGTCTGTCCATTTTGGGTCATATTTAGAATTATGGTGAGAGGCATTTTCCTGTATCCATATTCCTATGAAAGATTTTGAAGTTTACTCTAGATCAGTAGCTCATGATTCAGTTGGATCACAGACCCCTTTAGGAATCCTGGGAAAACCATAGCCTCGATCTCCAGGTAAAAAGGCGTGGATATACACACTGTTTTGTACACACTTGTTAGAGATTCTTCTCCTGACGATTTGGACCCCAGATTAAGAACCTCTTCTCTAAATGACAGGTGAGAGATGATGTCAAGAGACCAAAGGTCAAGGAGGACCTGGAAGAAGCTGGTAAGGTCAAAGCACGTGGTTACAGTTCGGGATCTGAGATCAGTGAAGTTGTCCCTCAAAAGGCCTCGGCATACAGTGTGAGACATGGATTGGAATTAAGGATTTAAAACACCAAGATGGGAGGATATTAAGAGAGGACTCAGTGGGGAGGTAGGTGGGCCCCTTGACAGTCCACTTCAGCTTGTCAGTGAGACGTACTCAGGATTAAAGTGGATCCACTGTCAAGATGCTGTTGCCGTGTCATGAACAGTATCTATTGTCTTTTCCTTCGCTGCAGTCTGTTTAGAGTGTGCATCACCAAGACCAGAGACTGTCTTTTCTAGCTTCCTTACACTTAACCATGGGGCTAGCTAGTCCACATTCTGTGGAAAGTATTGTTCATGTGGTTCTGAGGTTTCCTAGCAGTAATGCTATGTCCCTGCTTTGTGGACCCTGCTTCCGTCCCTTCCTCCCTTCCTCAGTCCCTCAGTCCATCATGCCCTCTTGTTTTCCGAGTTTTGGAACAGAGAGTAAGGGCCAGAACTCCAGCTATCGGCATGCAATGTGAAGAAGCTTTGTAGCTGAGAACTGCATGGCATAATATGAACCAGAAAAGCACAAAAGAACCTGGATTTTTGGTGACCTCCAGGCTGAGGACTTTAATGAAAGCTGTTGAGCTCCTCAGACGTCCTCTCTACAGATGTGGCAGGAGACATAAGTAAGATACTTAAGGGGGACTGAGGGAGATGCTCTATTGCACAAAGATGGCAAGAGTCAGAAACAAGAGGCAGGAGGCTGTGTGTGCCTTCCTATCCTGGAGAATGGGTGTCTTAGGACTGAGCTGTAGTTAAGTCTTCGGGATCACTCTGAGGGGAAGACGCCATTGCTCCCTCTTTTCCTGATGAAAAATCTCAAGAGGAACACTGATTTGTGTGAGATCTTAGCTGTCTGTTTCAGGGTCAGACATCCCAGTCGTAGCTGTTTCTCCACGACAAATGGGAACTGCCTGGTGCAAGCTCTGCTCTAACAGCTTGCCCCTCGGTGCATGATGACTGATGACTCCACAGGAAAAATTTTCCAGTGACTTCCGTGAAAATAAAGCAATAGTTACGTGAGACCCTCAAGCTCACGGTAAGAGGTGAGACTGATCTTGCTGTCACAATTACATATTATACCGGGTGTCTTTGCTTACACAGCCTGCTCACACGGTTGTTCTTGGTGGCCCTGCTTTGGAAGAGAAGAGGAGTACATGCCAAGGACCACTACACATTTGCCAAGGTTTTTGTTGTATTCTCCTCCATCCTTGCCTGGGAGCCCAGGTCCCAAGCTGCGTGTGCAAGCTGATATAAAAGCACGGACATGAACGTTCTTTCTTTTCTAACCAGTCAGATGGCCTACCTGGTCCTTCAGATCCACCCGAAAGAGGATATTAGATCCTTCTCTGAGAGGACTTTTCAGAAGGTAGTAATTACGCTCTTTTCCAGTGCTACCCAAACCCAGCGGATGTGGAGATGGGAGGGGAGGTACGAACACATCAGTAATTAAATCACAATTGGCCAGAATAAAGAAGGCGCTCCTGCCAGTCTCTCTCAGGCTTATTTGGACTGGTGTTCCTAACTGAAGAAGGAATTGTCACAAGGAAGCAGATGCTACCTGCGAGGCTGCTGCATGCCATGATCTTCCAGGGCTCCTGGCTGAGGAGACTGTCTAGAGAACAGCTATCACTTCCTCGCACAACGCCTGTCTTGGGAGCTGACAGGAACTCTCTCACTATTTTAAATAACCTTCTCTATCGATCTGTTAGAATTGAATCATATTTCATAAATACCTCCTGTTCAGAGGAGAGGCAATTACCATGTGTCATTTAGCTAGCTTGGCCTTGACCTCAGATGGCTGGGACATATTTAGTGTCTCGTAGCTGAGCTGGGAGCTGAGGGAGGAGCCGTGAATTTTGATTTTATTAATATAGACCAGAAAGCGGTCAAGGGGAGAACCTGTAATGCATAGTTTTCTGGTTCAAGAAAAGCTTTTAGAGGATCTGGTCATAAATGGTTAAAAGGGGTGAGCTCTTGATTTACTTTGAGATTGGCTACACATTAGGAGTGACGGTCAGAAGCCCATAGAACACATGTAAAGACGCTGGGTAGGTGCGGTGCCTATGTAACTGGGTGTTTGAGCCTTGCTGAACATGTGTTATTTGGGGGTCAGGGAAGGTCAAGCCTAGAGCCTTGAAGATGCTCAGCAAGTGATGGGCCACTGAGCCACCTTCCCAGCCCAGATCCATACACACTGTGCTTCCCCCACTTGTTTCCTAAATTGCTGGGTTAAAACAGACAGACTGCGCTTTCTAATTTAAGTTGTTCCTTCCTGTTAGACTTCCTGTTAGTTAAGTATTAGTGCATTTTCGCCAAGTTATAATTAGTATGCTACGGTGTTTGTGCTTGGTGATAAGCATTTTATTCTATAAACTATAATAGAGTAAAGATGGCAGAGTTGGGGGCGGGGCTTTGTGTTTGACGAGGTCGTGGATAGATTGCATCATCCCTGACCCGAATTCCTGACTTTTGAAGTCTCAGGAGTCGGACACAGACATGACACGAGATGCCTTGACTCATGATCAGGAAGTATGATAAAACCACTTTCATTCCCTAATCAGCTTGATTTTTTGTGCCCTTCAGCACAAAAGGCTCCACTTGCCCTGTTTACTTTTTTTTTTTTTTTTTTTTCTTTTTCTTTTTTTTCGGAGCTGGGACCGAACCCAGGGCCTGGCGTTTGCTAGGCAAGCGCTCTACCACTGAGCTAAATCCCCAACCCCACCCTGTTTACTTTTAAAATTTCGTCTGAGTTTCTGAATGCAGCTTTAGCATTTTAAGTCACAGCGTTAGGCAGCCTTAGGATTCTCATGAGCAATTTGTAGTTTAAAGATGCCCTTTTGGCTTTGTGGCTGGCCACGGCTCAAGAAAAACGGGTGACCACGAGCCAGCATTCTGTCAGCAGTCATGTGAGACTTCTCACAAACCCACTCATTGATCTACGTTCACTTTTCCAGTCTACCGATTGCAACAAACTTAAGGAGTAAGTTGTGAGGGCTAAAGTGGAGCACAATGGCAGGACACATGCTTAGCATGGCCTAGGCCTGGGTTTACAAACTTAGCATGGCCTAGGCCTGGGTTTGCATGCTTACCATGGCCTAGGCCTGGGTTTACATGCTTACCATGGCCTGGGCCTGGGTTTACATGCTTAGCATGGCCTAGGCCTGGGTTTGCATGCAGCATGCTTAGCATGGCCTAGGCCTGGGTTTACATGCTTAGCATGGCCTAGGCCTGGGTTTACATGCTTAGCATGGCCTAGGCCTGGGTTTACATGCTTAGCATGGCCTGGGCCTGGGTTTACATGCTTAGCATGGCCTAGGCCTGGGTTTGCATGCTTAGCATGGCCTGGGCCTGGGTTTGCATGCTTACCATGGCCTGGGCCTGGGTTTACATGCTTAGCATGGCCTAGGCCTGGGTTTGCATGCTTAGCATGGCCTAGGCCTGGGTTTACATGCTTAGCATGGCCTAGGCCTGGGTTTACATGCTTAGCATGGCCTAGGCCTGGGTTTACATGCTTAGCATGGCCTAGGCCTGGGTTTACATGCTTAGCATGGCCTGGGCCTGGGTTTACATGCTTAGCATGGCCTAGGCCTGGGTTTGCATGCTTAGCATGGCCTGGGTGGGTTTGCATGCTTACCATGCAGGCCTGGGTTTACATGCTTACCATGGCCTGGGCCTGGGTTTACATGCTTAGCATGGCCTAGGCCTGGGTTTGCATGCTTACCATGGCCTAGGCCTGGGTTTACATGCTTACCATGGCCTGGGCCTGGGTTTACATGCTTAGCATGGCCTAGGCCTGGGTTTGCATGCTTACCATGGCCTAGGCCTGGGTTTACATGCTTAGCATGGCCTAGGCCTGGGTTTGCATACTTAGTATGGCCTAGGCCTGGGTTTACATGCTTACCATGGCCTGGGCCTGGGTTTACATACTTAGCATGGCCTAGGCCTGGGTTTACATGCTTAGCATGGCCTAGGCCTGGGTTTGCATACTTAGTATGGCCTAGGCCTGGGTTTACATGCTTAGCATGGCCTAGGCCTGGGTTTACATACTTAGCATGGCCTAGGCCTGGGTTTACATGCTTAGCATGGCCTAGGCCTGGGTTTGCATACTTAGTATGGCCTAGGCCTGGGTTTACAAACTTAGCATGGCCTGGGCCTGGGTTTGCATGTTTAGCATGCCCTAGGCCTGGGTTTGGTGCCTGGTGCCACAGAATAATTAACAAATAACAAATAAATAGCTTTTCAGTGTTGTAGCAGTGATAGAAACCCCTGTGGTTCTTATGCAGTTGCCATTAAATTATTATAATACATTTGCTCCACTAATTTCCTTTGGATACTTTAATTGAATGTTGTGCCACTGTCTGGATGCACTGATAGTAAGTCACTGTCACTAGTGTTGAGGGAAAAGATAATTTGTCCTTAAGCTATGGTGACCTTCCATATCTTGTAATACATTCTTACCCCTAGAGATGACGCACAGGGTGATTTCTAAGCCCACTCAGGTTATACATCTCGGGATAACTTTTATATAAATTTGAAAGACAGCAGAAGTAAGTGAAAGCGTTGTCTAGATAAGCAGGCTGTGTTTCCCAAAGTGTCAAACTCAGTGAAAACTCTGTTATTCTGAAATGAATGCATTCTGTGTCTGCCGTAGATGAACACTGCTGTAGAAATTTTAAACAGTAGGTCGATCAAACTGATTCGTGGCTAATAGTAGCTTGATTATGAAGGAAATGCAGCCTAAGTGTTAAGTACCAATGTGCTTGGGTGGGAAAGGAAACCAAAATCATAGCCTAAAGAGTGACCTTTTAGATGTACATTCAGAGAAACAGTCTGACGTGTGATTTCACATGGAAAGTTCAAAGCTCTCTCGCGAGTATGCACTTGTTACATACTCAAGAACAGTTTCTCACCTTGTGGCAAATCCAAAAGAGTTTATGAGAAAAACGAACTCTAACAGAACAGAGCCATCAGAGTGAAACTTTCAAACCACAAGCCATATACATCATGTGTGCGTATAGGAAAGGAACTCGTGAGACTTACATATTGGTATTGGCAGTAGATGTCAGCCATTCACCAGCTAAACCGATGATATCCAAACCAGTAGAGAGCTGGTTGAAAAACCGAGGGTGACCTAGAGAGATAACAGGCAAACATTAAGGCAAAGCCGGATTTTCCAAGCTATCTTCAGAGCAAAGGGCTGGAGCACGTGACTTGATCTGTCCCTTGGTCTGATGGAGTTCTCCGAACTGGAGAAGGGGGAAGAAGATGGCCAACCATTAACAATGATGATGCCCTCAGACATCTACGTTTCTAAGGCAGAATGCATTTAAATGAAAAAAAAATTGGAAATTGGAGCTGGAACAATGGCTCAGTGATTAAGAACACTAGCTGTTTTTCCAAAGGACCCAGGTTCAACATGGTAGCTTATAACTATCTGTGACTCCAATCCCAGGTAATATGATGCCCTTTTCTGGCTTTGGAGAACACTGACTGCATGCACACGGCATACAGGCATGGGCACTGTGCCATACGCAGGCAAAGCATGTATCCATACAAATTAAAAGCAAAAGCACACACACAAAGTTGAGAATCGTGAAGTGAACCATGCTTTCCAATGTCTTATTTGTGAACTATCAGGTGAGCTCCTCTGTCACATGATGTCGGTTATGGGAAAGGATGTGGCAATGTCCTGCATGGTGTTGCATGCTTGTGATCTTGGCACCTTGGGAGGGCAGACTGAAGAGGATTGTGAGGCCAGCCTGGAGTAGAAGGTAAGACCTTTTCTTAACTCCCATTGAGGAACGTGGTAGCTCTTAGTCTCTATATATCTATTGCAACCTTTACTTCATTATCCCAAGGACTTTAAGTGCTGGGCTGAGATTGGCTAATGGAGAGAGGCTATAGACCTCTGAGTTTTGTGGCTCAAACCGAACCTAGGGGAAGTTTCCGCTCAGCCCTGATGTGGAGACCAACCATCCCTCTCAGAGTCTCTGGGGCAAATGTGATGTCAAGCGTCAGTGTTCTTTGCCCGTCTAGAGTTAGGTACTCATTAAAGTAATGGAGCTGAGCAGATTACAAGCCGGCTGACCCAGCATCTTCTCCGTGAGTGAGACCATCCCTCGCTCAGTTACTGAGCACAGAAACACTTAGGTCTATGACCCAGGAGTCCCGTGCGGCTCACAGTGTATTTTGACTGGCTCTGCCCTGAGCAAACTATTGCCAAGTTTTTGCTAACTTGATGTTCACCAAAAACGCAACCCCACATCAGCAGGCTTGGCTCAGCCGCCATGAAGGAGGTCCCACCATAGATGATCTAGGGCATGTGTGACAGAGGGCGGTGTTGTGGAGATCTGCTGACTGCTATGTTTCCAGTGGAAACTGCTGTTGTCTGTAAATAACTGTCAGAGACCGAGTGTTTGAATGTCCCCAGTCTACGTCCCCTCCCTGAGAATCTGCTCTTCCCTTGATGTTCTTGGAGAGGAACATGGCTACATGCCATAGTCGGGGGGGAAGGCTCTACACCTAGGTACATTCAGGCAACACTAACTGGACTCAGTAGATTATTTAAAACAAATGAAAAAGACAACATGAATGTAGGAGGAGGAGTTTTGGGGGGAAACTAGGGAGAATGGGAAGGGCAAGTTAGGGCAGCCGTAATCAAGATGCATCTTATATACATATGAAGTTGTCAGACAATAAAATCTCCTAAAGTAATAATTCTATTGATATCCATCAAAGTATATACCACGCTCATTTGAAAACTTAACATCATCAACAGCAAAAACAACAATTCTTTCCTGCTGGGCTAGTACTGGATTATAAACACGGCCAATCACACCGTATTTGATACTTCGTCAGAGTTCCACAGCCTGGCAGAACCTAGTCAGAGGTGACAGACTGACACCAAGTGAGACGGTCTGTACGTGAGATAAAGTGCAAAGGTCCCCAACTCCCTTTAACACACGGCTACAGTCTGCCTCCAGGACCCTCTGACAGTGTATTTACTGAGCAGCACCATTGTTCAGATGCCAGTTGTCCCCCCTCCCTCCTTCTGTCCCCCCCCTCCTCATATTTTGCTCTTTTTGTTGCTTTTTTCAAAGAAAGGTCCGGTTACGTAGCCCAGACCATCCTCAAACTTCTTGACCTCGTCTTCTAAGTGTGGCTTTATAAGCAGGTACTATCAGGTCCAAATCCAGATTTGGTTTTAATCCTGACAGACAGGACACTGAGTAATAAATAGTTTACTGTCAAGTAAGGGGAGAAAGTCATTTTAAAGTAAGTTTTCTCTACAAAATAAACTTCTGGATCCCGACTCAACTGAACTGACACAGTGTGCAGCAGAGGCACTCACATGTTCACCAGGCAACTGAGTATTTCAGAGCATTAAGGAACTTAGGTGAGTTTTAAAAAGACATCCATGAAGGTGCAGACGTAATAATATTCTGTGTGGGACCTGCTTCCCTACAGTGCAGAGAGGGGGGTCAGCAGGACTTGGCGATAGGTAAAGCTGGGTGCCGGGTGCACGGGGTTCATTATATAATTCTGCTTTGGTATAAGTTCAAATTTTCCATAATGAGAAGTTAAAAAAAGAACAAGCCCAGAAATACGTGCCTGCTGTGATTGAAGGCTGCCTCATCTCTGCACCGGTCTATGGAAAATCTGTGTGTGCTGGGTCCTTTGCTAATTCATAGAGCAATTTCAAATGTCACCGTTTCCCTTCTTGGACTGTACCTGGAACACTGTGCTTCCATTATTAAAACTGAATTTATTCTTTTGGCTGTTAAGGCACTAATACCCCCCCCCCAAATGTTTCTGATGTGTGTTGGGGGCTTAGTCTGTTGTTTGCATGTATATTCCAAAGCATAGACCAGCAACCAGGAGCTAGCTTCTGACATGGCGGCAATGGCGTCCTTTAATCAGTGCCAGCCCTGTGAAGGGCAGCAGAAAGGTCCACGTGGTGTGGAAGATTATGTTCTCTGTAAATGCAAATGCCTGCCTCCGGAAGCTGCTGTGCTAATCAGAGGTGGATGGCCTCAGACTAAACATCCCAGGGGATTCCTACAAGGGCTAAATGGTCTGCTTTCTCTGATGGTCTGACCAAATTCTGTGGGGGGTTTTGATAGACATTCTGGCTTTTAGTGGATAGATGAATAGGTGATGATACATGGATAGGTAAATAGGTAGATAGATAGATAGGTAGGTAGATAGATAGATAGATAGATAGATAGATAGATAGACAGACAGACAGACAGACAGACCCCCTAACATGGAGAAAGTGTGTAAAGTAATTGACGAGACACAAAACATTGACCAAAGCAAACCAAGCTGGAACACAGAATTCTGATTCTCCTTTCAGCCAGGAGAACAACACTACTTCTCAGGAATGGGTTAGCCGTCCGATCAGAGTGGTGCTAGTGGAGGTGAATTGATGAATGCTTCTTTAACAGACAGACTTTGTGCATTCGAGTGAGTCCAGTCTATGCACTAATTTTAAAAATGAAGCTGTACTTAGGCCAGCAGGGTTGGCGAACCTCAAAAGCTTCTTGGAATTCTTTATTTAAACAGCTTCTTTGGCTAACTTCATTAGTTTTCTGTAACTGTTTTCTGACATCCAGTCACCATACTCAACTTTATTGCCACCAGCCTCTCTAATCTTCGTCTTCAATCTATCTTCTAGGGGTTTAGATGATGGGAAATGAAGGTGGAATGAGAAAGAAGGAGAAAGAAAAAAGATGCCATTCTCGACTTGGGGCTCCACCCTGTGATAGCAACTGTGATGGGCAAGAACCCCCCAATCCTTGCAGACCTGACTGCCTGAGGGTCTTGGAAAACCAGGCTGGGAGGGGAAGAGAGTGACCAGGCAAAGGAACTGTTCTTTATTTTGGTGCTAAGAAACAGCTTAGATAGAGATTTAAAACGTCTTTGAACTTGGGGTGATTGAAAAGTAACCACTTGAGCTTTGAGGGTTGCTGATTAGAGAGGACTTGGGAAAGGAGAAGAGGGGTGAGAGGAGAAGCTTCAAGTAGAAGAAAGGACTTGGTGACTCATCCAGAATACAATATAAGGGGAGAGACAGGGAAGGACACACACACACACACACACACACACACACACACAGAGACACAGAGAGAGAGAGAGAGAGAGAGAGAGAGACAGAGAGACAGAGAGACAGAGAGACAGAGAGACAGAGAGAGACAGACAGAGACAGAGACAGAGACAGAGAGAGACAGACAGAGACAGAGACAGAGACAGACAGACAGAGACAGACAGAGAGACAGAGAGAGACAGAGACAGAGAGACAGACAAACAGGCAGGCAGATAGACAGACACTGATTCTTTTGGGTGTTCTGGATTGAACTGTATTCCTTAAAAAGATAAACTCAAGTCTCAACTTCTTGTTCTTGTAGAACATGACTCTACTTGGCAATAGAGTTTTCTCAGACATAAACAAGTCAGACAAGGTCATTCTGGATTGGGGTAGTCCTTAATTCAAAGGAGACTGGTGTCCTTTTGTGAACAGAAAATATGGACAAACATTCACAAGGCAGAGGAAGGAAAGGCAGAGGCTGAAGTGAGGCACCCATGAGCTGAGGAATGCCAAGGAAAATGGCCACAAGTACCAGAAGCTACAACGGCAAGGGTGGCTCTTCTCTGAGAGCCTTCAAAGAAGGCATCGTCCTGCTGACCCCGGGATGGCTCAGCCTTCAAAACTGTGAAAGAATAAATCCTCATCGTGATAGTTTGTATGACCACCCTTAGAACATGACACCAAAAGAGAGGGGAAAGGGCAGTTCCCCAGTGCAAGGGACAAGGGATGGAGGCATTTCATTCAGAATGAAACAGAATGAGGTGGTCCAGAGAAAGGACAAAGGGTCAGGTGACCTTGCTCTGTTTAGGTTACAAACACCAAAACAAAACCCAAGCAAACAATAAAACAACCTGTCACCATATGACTGTACCTTTTTTAGTTTTAAGAGAAATTATGACCTTTTGCCAGGCTTGCTTCAACTATTGTGGCCCATGGTGACCTTGTAGTCACTGGGCACTTGGTGTCTTCCCTCACCAGGATGGGGCCTCTTTGGTATGAATTGGCCTCTGTTTCCAACCAGATAGGTAACGGTCAACCTATCTCTTACTCTTACCTGTGCGAACCCCGTACTTCAGGGTGTCTCTACAGTCAACCAGGATCTGCTCCAGAGACTCGGGGTGGTCAGACAGCTCCAAATTAAAACCTTCCATGCCTTCCAGCAACTGGTGTGGGTGGTGGAAGTCCAAAACCTTGGTGGAGCGATCAAACGTCTTGCGGACATAGTTGAGGAGTATGTCAACCACCTCCAGTAAGAACTGCACAGTTTGCTCCTCCCCGTTCTTAGCTGGAAGCAGATCTAAGCAGAGAGGGGAAGTCAAACAGTGATTATCACGTGCTCCACACTTGGGTTCCCTGGGTCAGCCTTCAGAGGGCTCAGTTGCTTCCCAGGATATGGCTCTACACTGAGATGTGGACAGCTAGTCCCCAGAAGGATGCACTATGCTCAAAGACGTTTGATACATTCCTAGGGCTTCACACACTTCCTAATAGTCAAGACCGCTCCTGTGGGGGAGGAGTGGCGTGCTTAAGGAAACCTTGAGCATCTGACCCTGGCAGCTGTCCATTTGCTGAATGGACACCTGGGAGGAACACAATGTAAAGTACTTTTGTTGGTCTCCTGGGGACCAGGTGTCCCTGTGCATCTGGCTTGGTGTTAATGATTTGCTTGATCTGTGGGTGGCAGAGGTTGGGGCTGCTGTGGGTATGGGCTCTAGAAGGTGCCAGAGGGGACCACTGTCTTTCTGTTGATGTCATCTTTTGGGGCCTTAAATTTTTTTTTTTGAGTCTGGAAGTAACCTAGGCTCTAGGCTTTATCAGAATTAGAAAGAGGGATGAGCAGAAGAAGTTTCTGGAAGAGTTACAAGAATAGGTTGTGTGGCCTCATGGCATGGTTGTCTCCGAGGTTTAGTGAAAAGCTGTGGCTTCTATGGTTCTGTGAGAGCCAAGGGAAGAGGGAGTTCCAAGAACTACTAAGGAAAGACTGGTAAAGCACTTTGCAAGGCCTGCATTGCAGAGCCAGCAGAATCTAGAGAAAGCTCTTCCAAGAGTCTCCCTTGTCTAATCATGAGGCTCAGATGATAGCTTCCCAGCGAGCAGGCTTGGGGTTTGAGGCTTGGGGCTTGGGGTTTGGGTTGATAATCTTGAAGATAATCTTGAAGGATAAATGATAATGAAAGAACCATTTTATTCTCTGATTGTAAGATTCCTTTAGCTTCTGAGATTCTATGAGTCCCTATTTGTCTCTGGGAGTGTCTCTAGAATTGAATGATTCATGGATATCTCTCAACTACATTCCTAACCACCAGGGACCTGGGCAGAAGGAAAGGGAGGAGTCTGTCCCATACAAACATCAGAAAAGAGGTTTCACGAGGGCTCACAGAAAGTGCTGGCATGTGTGGGAGAAAGAAGTAAAATTTCAGGGGGAAAAGAATCAAGACAAACTGGCTGAGCTGGGTGGGGCATGGAGAGGAACTACCTTGAGCAAACAGGTTGGAGAAGTCCGTCTCTGTGCGCCGGAAGCGGGCACCCGGGTCACTGTTTTCACAGGAAAGCAGGTTCTTGGAGGCCTGCCTCTCCCTGAAGGCGCTTACAAGACGACTCTTCTCTTCCAGGCTATTGGTCCTTTGCAAGAAGCCTAAAATGCAAGAAGCTAGGTCAGAGAAAATGGGAGGTACCCAGCCACCAAAGGGCAGCTGCCTAACCAGGCTAACCCTCCAAGCAAGGCTTTCTCTTTTGCTGAGAAGAGAAGCCACGGAGTGTGTTTTACATACAGTGACTCTGCACGGCTTGCCTTCAGGCGGGGAGGGGCTGTGTCAAGCATCATCAGTGGCACAGGCCCAGTCATGCAAGAGAGAAAAGGAGCAAGTGAGCCCCATCTCCTCTCTGAGCATGACAGCAAACTCAGAATTAAGTTGACCAGACAGCTTCCACTCCAGTAACCCGCCCCGGGATGGGGTTTGGAAGGAAGGGACCCAGAGAGGATGCTGCCAACATTGGGTTTGTGAGCTATAGAACCAGGGGGATGGGGACAGCAGAGACAGGGAGAGGAGGACATCTGAGGGAGCTGGATGGGGCACTGGAAGGAGGAGGGTGATGACAGCAGAGGGAGGAAGGATACTCAAATACGCAGTGCCTTTTTTTCCTGAACCTCTCTCCATTGGGAAAAAGCGTTAGAGAAAAAGACAAGAAAGCTCTGCATCTCACAGCCTTGACAAGGACTCAGTTCTAAGTATTTATGGAGCACTTGTGGAGGAGCTGTTTGTTACTTATTCCGAATGAGAGAGATGAAGTGAGACCAATCTCCCATCATCTGGAAGCTTGTCGGGCAGCTGGCCACCTCTGCACAGTCATGATAGAAAACGCTCCAAGACGCATACAGAAATGGACTCGGAGCCCAGGTTGGGACTCATAGCACTCCATCACTTCCCCCAAGAAGGAGGAGAAGTCTGGCTTACCCATGGTGTACAGTGCAAATACCCACAGCAGTACTCCAGGAAGCAGGGTTGAACCCCAACAGGCTGAAGTTGGGGTTCCCTGCCAACTTAGAGCATGCACCCCTTCCCTGATCAAGCTCTTTCCTCAGCAGCATCTCTAACACAGCCTCAGTTTTAGCTCCAGAGGCCACATAACGAAGAGAGAAAAAGACAACATTTCTTGGTGAATCCAAAGCTGACTTCGTAGAAACCAAGATCCTTGAGACACCACAGTGAAGATTCTAGAGTCCAGAGCCAGGGTGCAGTACTCATTCACTAGAGGGATATAGGGTCCTGACCCCCAGCATTCCTTCCCTTTGTCCATTATAAGGGTTAGAGGGTGTGCCTGGCTGGAGAAACCCAACCCATGTGACCCAGTGAAGGGTGGTCTTGCCCATCTAAGACCTACTCTGGAGTCTCTGTATCTGCCCAGGCTTGCAGCTCACTCCTGACAGACCCCACCCCTTTCTACCTTGCAGCCCTTTTGGAAGCCAGAGGCAGGGAGATACCCGGGCTTTAGATACCCTCTCCCAAGACAGTTTCCACACAGGCTCACCCAGAGATGTCCTTTAGACATAACTTTAGATCTGTGTGCCATTTGGAGCCACCGTTTCTGTAATGCAAGAATCAGAACTTTCTCTAGATCTCGGTGTTTAAAACACTGGTGTGATGTTAACTGTGCTTTTTTCTTCTAGTACCAGGGATTGCTGATATAAACATTTAATATACGATCTTGTTTCTTTCACTTTATTTAGGAAAGTATTGTTTTGTTTTTAATTATTGGGATCCTTTAAAATGATCCAAGCTCCTCTTGACTCAGAGAGGCCTTGTCAGGAACTATTCGCTTCTCCAAGGTGGAGGATGATGTGAGATGGAGAATGAAATTGAATGAAGAATAATATTGAGTGCTTTAACAATGGTCTGAATAGCAAGGGGTCCTGGATGGGGTCCCTAGGACTGCCCAGGAACACCCTATAGTCTCTGTTGTTCTATACTCCACCATCATTTAGTGCTAGCCCGTAACTATCCTAGGAGAGAGAGCTTGAAATTGTGTTGGATCAAGTCGTAGATGGTCAGTTACCCACAGTCAAATAAAGATGGGCAGCGTCCCAAAAGGACTTCCCCTCTGCTGGTGGCTGTTCCTCATTCTTACTCCCAGTGAGTCCTGTGGAACCAGAGAGTAGCACGCTCCAGACAGCTGTTTGCAGGTAGAGCTCCAAGCTTGGTGTGGCGTAAAGACACTGGGCAGAGGGCACAGGGGATGCTGAAGTCCAGCATCAAAGCCACTTAGAGAAAGGAGCTTCTTCTTCTTCTTCTTCTTCTTCTTCTTCTTCTTCTTCTTCTTCTTCTTCTTCTTCTTCTTCTTCTTCTTCTTCTTCTTCTCCTTCTTCTCCTTCTTCTTCCTCCTCCTCCTTCTTCTTCCTCCTCTTCTTCTTCCTCCTCCTCCTTTTCCTCCTCTTTTTCTTCCTCCTCCTCCTCCTCCTCCTTCTTCTTCCTCTTCCTCTCCTGCTCCTTCTCCTTCTTATTGACACACAGCATATTAACAGATTGCCTACATATTTTTTTTAACAAGAAACCAGAGCTATGGAGTACCTGAGGTATCTCTTACTTTAAAATAGGCAAATGATTAAAACCTTAAACACATACATGTGTGGAGGGACTGTCTGAGCAGCAGGATCTGGACCTCTACAGAGAAAAGCGATGGAAGACCAAAGGCAGAGCTCAGTTTTTGCCACGTGCTTGCTGTTTTTACTCTATCTAGGTCAGTCATGCCACCATGCCTGCAGCCACTCTCCAGCTCATGGCAGAACCCTGGGTTTCTCCCATCTGATTATTCTCCCTGGGGTTCAGCCTCTGGAGCATGAGTAGGGACACCCATGGCCATCCTTGCAGCTCCATTTCCTGGAGTAAGAAGAAGCAGGGTAGGGAATGGGTGAGAACTGCATCCTAGCAAGACATGCAGATGCTCAGGGGGACCTTCCGGGGTGATGGATTAAGGATAGAAAGAGACTATTAGATCTTAGGATCCTAGGCTGTCAAGCCATCCGTGGTCAAGAAGGTGAACTACTCCTCATGCAAAAAGGTCTGGGATTAAGTGAGTTTGGGAAGGGGCTGGAACGGAGGCTGTAGATTGAGTCAACATTAGTTGACAAGTATACACGACTTCCACTACTTAAAATGAACAGCCAGAGTTGGCCCAAAGCATGGAGAATGGATCCTTACCTTATTTTGCTGGAAACTCCCATCCTCTGCTCCCCTCCCTGTTTCTCGAGCCATAACACTCTCTCTCTCTCTCTCTCTCTCTGTGTGTGTGTGTGTGTGTGTGTGTGTGTGTGTGTGTGTGTATACAGACAGAAATCTCTTTATGGATGACAGCCCCACCTCCATCTCCACTGCCTCATGGCATTGGTTGTGAGAAGAGATGGAAAATGTAGCGATAACTCAGAGCCTCCACTCCTGTCTTAACCGGTCTAACTTTTTTTTTTAACCGGCCCCTTTCCCTTTCAGGACATCCTGTTTGTCTCCAACAGGACCATTTGGACCTCTGAGGACCAGTACCAAGAGCAGCAGGAGGCAGGATGACGACTGTCCCTACACACCCTCGCTCGCACAGGCCAGAAGCCTCTAAGAAAAGTGGCGTTCACCTGGAAAGTAGCCCAGGTAGACCCCAGGGTTCCTTTCGTTCTGAAGGCCAATCGGTGGCTGCTTGTGGCTGTTGCATGACAATGGCAGAGGCAGAAGGCGAGAGCCAAAAGGGACCAGGCAGGAAACGGACCATTAAGCCAGGAACGGCTTGGTGGGAGTGGGAAGAGGCTATTAATAGAACAGAGCTCGGGGCTGTCGACGCTGAGACCGCTTCTGGTGTTGCCCACCAGTTTTGAGCGCTGGGGATTGGGTCACGTCCCCAAACCTCTGGGTCCTATGGCCGGAGGGCTAAGATTTTCCAGAAAATGCACTACGTCTCGCAACTGAGCAAATGCACTAGATCTTCGCCACCGTAAATACTGGATCCCCGGATCCAGAGCCCCAGTGATGCAAGGAGGGCGCTGCACGGCCAAACAAGGAAGGACGCTGTTTTCCCAAGGCCCTAAATAACCACTCTCCCCAACGATTCTGAACAGCCACAGCGGGAAGCAGGGGGGAGGGGCATAAGGGGTGCGGGAAGGTCAGGCCTCAATAGCACCCACTCCCCTCCGGGCTCCCTGAGCTTCCTGGGCTGGGGAGGACTCCGCACCCCGCGCCCGCTCGGCTGCTATCTCGAGCGCAGCAGCTGACGGATGGCTCTTTAATAAGCCCCTCGTTAATCTTCCCCCGCCTCTCCACCCCCTGCCCGGGGACACCCGTATTTTCAGGCCCGATAAGGCTAGAGAATTTTAGACAGTGAAATGTAGTCAGGAAAGCAAGTCCTCATTGTTCAGCCGGAGCCGCTCGGCTGTATCCCTTCGAACAAATCCTCCTCCTTTTTTTTTTTAAATCTTAAAAAAAAAAAAAATACATCCCTTGGGCGTTTTCATTTCACATCCTCTCCTTTTCCTCTCCAGCTCTCGGATCTGTTTTCCTTTCCTGCTGGCAAATCGTGACAGACAACTACCCTCTCCAACGTTCCCTCCCTCCTTGCAGCTCCCCGCCCCCCTTTCTTGCGCCGTCGAAGACCTGCAGGGCAAACGGTCTAGCCCACTGTGCCAGCACCTCCCCTAGACAAGCTATCCAGTGCAGCAGACAATCCTTTCCTTTCTTGGGCCCCCGGAGCCCCCCAGGAACGAAATTTGAATTACCATGGCAATTAGGTGCAAACCCCCACAAGTTAGGGAAGTCACTTTCAGTTGTGTGTGTGTGTGTGTGTGTGTGTGTGTGTGTGTGTGTGTGTGTGTGTAGGGGTGATGGCGGACGGAGTGAGCAACCACAAAGGGTCAGTTACAGCCTTGATAGATGCTGCGTCTTTGGTCTGTTCGCTGGGAAAATCAGACCAGTTCCCACTTTTTATGAGATTTTACAGATTCGAGAGCAGAAAGCACTAGTCCAAGCAGCCCGGCGCCGGCGAGGATACCCCGGCTGCCGCTTGGGGGTGCTGTATCCCAATTTCCGAGGCCACACTCGGTGAAATGAGTCCCCAGAACTCTGCGGTTTCTGGTTGTAAGGACTCCAAAGGAAAAGGCCTCTCCTGCCAAGTGAGAGAGGCCACAGGAGGGTCAGAGCCTCCAAGAGACCGCATCCGCTGGGCGCTGGGACAGTAAAGCAGTTAGAATACTAGATCGAAGGGTCAGAGTCCCGCTGCGGAGGTGAGACTCTCCTACAAATTCACAACGCTCCACCCTTGAGAGCCACCCCCTGGGGGCCTGTTTACTTACCACAGATCTTCAGGCCCAGTTTTCTGGTGCATCCATGGGCTACGCCACACCAAGTATCATATGCTAGGAGCAGAGAGACAGAGGGCAAATTAGCGAGGGTTGGACCAATGAGAAACTGGGTAGAGGGCAAAGGTTTTCACGAGGACTGTGGAGGTCTTCATGAAAAGCCACATAAAAAGCTCTGCTCTGGAAGGAGCAAGAAGCTACCTACATCTTTGGTTCAGACAGAGCTCCCAGCTCTCCTCACGTTTCCTGCCGAACCATGTTTTGTTGAACTGGGGCTCACAGCCACGGGCCCCGCCCCCAAGCGATCCCCAGCAAGGCAGAGGCTAACCAAACGCACAAAGATCCAGACCTTAGTTCTGGCACGGCCCAGCACCCACCCGCCGGGCCCAGCCCCAGGCCCCAGTCCTCGGACTTGAAGGGCGACAACACAACCGCTCAGATGGGGAACACAGAGGCATCTGGGACCCAAACGTCTCATAATTTCTTGGCGGGTCTCCAGCCGAGTGGCAGCTTAAAATAAACTGGCATGAAATGGGGTCGCGGAAGAGTTCAAGAATTAATTGGGTGAAAAATAGTATTTGAGTAGATGATCGGACTCGCATGGCTGCTCCAGTTAGACCCGGGAAGCGAGAAGACAATAGTGCGCCAGCGGTCCGGTCCTCAGCCCACACCCCAACCCCCTTCTCAACCTGCCCCTCATTAACCCTTCCTTCTGACTTCTAGAGTCCGAAGCACGCTGGTGCAAGCACCTTTCCTCTGGGTCTGAAACGCATGGCCGAAGGACTTGGCTTTTTTTTTTTTTCTCTCCCAGGCCATTCTGAAGACGTTCTGGTCTACCGATCTTTCGCGTTAACTCCCAGCAAAGAATGCAAGGAGGCGGCCTATACTGTCTAGAGACGCCTTCTTGTAGACTCCCGGAATGGGCCCTAGGAGAAATCCCCTCCCCACCCCTCCAAGCCAGGCGTCTCCCATCCTCCACCCCAGCGGTGCGGGAGTGTTGACTGCGATAAGCAGGGCGACATCCATTAAACCTCAGGCACAACAGAGCCCCAGAGGGGCGAAGAACCCGCCTGACGTCGTGAGACAGTGTGTCACGGTTGGAATTCCACGGACAGACAGGAAATCTGTACAATAGCGACCCTCTAATGGCAGTACCTAGAGCATAAAGCGGTCCTTCCACCCAGTATCGGTGCTTTCTCTTTAAACTCCAATCTCATCTCATCACCACAAGAACCCAGGAAAGGAGTGTAGGTCTAAGACTCAGGAGACAAAATCATTTCAGCGCAGAGGCTACAGTTTCCCAAGGTCACTTGGCCTGAGGTTGGCGTTCAGAAATATTCCAGTGCCACCATCCCTCGCCCCAACTTAGGCGTTAATTTAAAAAACAGGAAGAAAGAGAGAGGGGGCCGAGAGCCCCTTTGTTGTGGCCCGAGTTGAGAATGCCTTTTCTGATAGGCGATAGGCAGGAGAGCTCCTGCTTGTCAGGAATAAGGTGTGATTGAATAAGGTGTGTAAGGTGTGTACCGGGCAGAAAGGGGCGCCTTCCCGGAGACCCCGCGGAGGCAGAGCCCAACAGCAAACTGGGCAGGTGGGGGTGTGTCTTCCAGGGCGGACGGAAATTGGACAGCGCGGACAAGCGCTCCCAGGCTCTCCATTTAACGGTTATGGGTTCCCAGGGACCGGTTCTTCCTAGGCAGCGGATCCTTAGATCTCTGGCCTCCATTTAGGTGGGTTCCGGAGGCACCACACCTTGGAAGGACTCAGATCATCGCCTCGGCCTTTGCTGAGGCTGGACATTTGAGGACTACGGGGTAACCTGGTAGGATATTACGGGTGCCTAGTGTGGAGGGTGGCCCCCAACCTTGCAGAAGGAATAACAGTGTGTGTTGGGGGATAAAGACTGGAGTAAGATGTGGGGACGACTGGAAAATAAATCTATCCAGGTCCAATCTACAGACAAAAGGGGCGCAGGCCTCGAGTTCTGCGGGGCCAGCTCCCACCGTTGGCTCCACCGCCAATACCCGATCACGTGCCCCCGGCACTCTCCGGAGCTCTGCTTTGTTGTGTGGGTAACTGTCGCTTGCCTGTGTGCAGGAAGCTGGGGCTGCTAAGAAGAGAACTGCAAGGTGGCCTGAGAAACTAGGGCCTCCTGCCTCAACGTCTGCACTGAGAAATTGAAGGGGCGCTTTCCTGCCTTCTTCTTGCCACTTTTGTTGATGGGAACAATTGTTTTCACCGGGTTTACAATGAGTGCCGTAAAAACGCATCAAAAAAGCACTCTCGACCACACTGATCTCCCTCAGCTCTACTTCTGTAGAGATTCTGGGGGGGCCGGAGCTGTCTGGAGCTGATAAATTTTTGGGAGGGGGGTGGTGAAAGACTTAACCCCAACATGGAAAAAAAGATAAACAAATCCCGCGACTCCAGGAGCTAGAAAGTCAGGCTGAATTAGAGACGGATTGGGTAGGGAAACATAAATGCCCTTTTATCTGGTTTCCCTACACTCCAAGACTTGTCACCTGCTGACAGGTCTCTAGAAAAAAGCACAGGGGTGTTTTTGCCTCCTGGCTTGCCACGCCGTTTCTCCTCCTAGTTAGCAGCCCTCCCCATTCCACACACATCTTGCCACTCCGGATGAAGCCTAATGCCCCTTCCTAGCCTTTTTTTTTTTTTTGTCTTGTCTCTAAGATGTAATTAATTAAATCGCAGGCAGTTTTGTGCACCTTTTATGCTCCTGGCTTCGCCCTCACTCGTCAATAGCTAGACGCAAATTTGGAGCAATTAGGGACCCAGAGTTTTCTAAAAGCTGCAATTAACGTCGAAATTTCCCCTGATTATGGACTGTGAATACAGCACTGGGTGCGGGGGGTGGGGGAGAGGAGAGGAGAGGAGGAGGTCAGGTCTCATCCCAAACCTAGAACTAGAAAACTGAGACTCCAGGTTTCTCACACTGCCCCTCTGCTCTGACCCCTGTTGTCCCGTCAGACGAAACCACAACACAGCGCCTTGCACGTCTCTACCCGCTAAGACCCTATGATCTTTCTTGTCGGGGCCCATGTGAAGTCCTCGCTCTTAGGTGCCCTGAGAGTAACCTCGCGTCCCTGGCAGCCAAATGACCTCTAAGCAGGAACCTGGGATAGGGCCCCATTTGTTTCCCAGCCTCCATCATTTCTACGCTCTCCTTTCGCGTTCCGACAGCGCAGCCTCCCGCAGTGCCAGCGCCCCCACCCTCGCTGCAGTCCATTTAATAGGAAACTGGGGCAGGACCTACTTGTAGGACGCAGGTTGGTAGTATTAGGATCCGCTCCCGCGTTCGAGGAGGTTGCAGGCGAAGGCGTGGAAGATGCCATCAGCTCGGTGGTCTTGGGGTCTCTACTGTTCAAGGGTCCCCCGCGGTCTGGGCGCAGGAACAGGCTGCAAACAGAAGGGAGAGCTGTGCCGGGAGAGCTTCTAGGTCCTGCGGCCCGGGGCACCGAAGTCTCGGAGACAGAAGGGAAACCAAGGGCAGCGAGCTGGCTGGGTCCTGGTGCGCGGTCGGTGGGAGGGGGTGGGGAGGCGCTCGCTAGCTCCGGGACTGGGGCGCAGGCACAGTAGCCCCGGGCGACTCTCAAGTCTAGAGGCGCAACGGGGTGCCCCGAGTGAGGCTTACAGCTAAGGGGCGCCGGAGGCGGGTGCAGGACGCGAGGGATGGGGTAAGGATAGGACTAGGAGCACTAGGGAGCACTCATCGAGCGAATTCCAGCCCAGCTGAGACAAGCCCCATTGGGCTCCCAGCAGCCTGGCGGACAGGCAGAAGGGGAGGGGGGAGGGCGTGCGGGGCGGGCACGTCTGGTTCGGTGTCTGGTTCCCGTTGTTGTGTCTGGCTAATTCCTTGGAAAGAAGGAGGCTCACTGCGCCGGGGACAGGGACTTTGGTGAGACAAGGTGAGAGGAAAAAGGTCCCCCCCACCCCGGACTTGACCCGCTAAGAACCAGTCACCTTGCACTCCAGACAACCAAAAGGCTGCGTGTCCGAGCCTTCCTGATCAGTTTCTAGTCCCACCTCGTTTCTTGCTTTCTCAACCCTAGGGCGAGGCTCCGTCCCAGATTCACTGCTTCTACTCTACCTAGTCCCCAGAGTTCGTTTCACTGAGCCAGAGAAGGTGACGGAGGGTAAAAAGGAGAACGTCACCCGGTGGCCAACTTGCGCCCAGGGCGCAAGAGACCTCGGGTATAAGAGTGCGCGGCTCCCCTAGTTGGTGCTTGTTCGTGGACAGAGTGAGGGAGAGGGAGGAGAGGGCGAGAGGGAAAAGGAGGAAGAGATGGGGAGAAGGAGCGGGAGAAAGAATGAGAGGAGCGGGAGGAGAGCACTAATCTGGGTAAATCTAAGACCCCGCAGAGCGCAGCCCACCAGCCGCCTTTTGCGCGTCGTCCCTCCGGCAGAGCATCTGTCCCCCCGCGCGCGCGCTCTCGCAGCTCGGCGGGCGGCGGTGGAACGCGGGTGCTGGGGAAGTAACAGGTTATCGCTCCTCGCACCTTCTGCCGCTGCTACCCAGGCGCGTATCCGAGAGCCGTGAGCTCCGATCCCCGAAGCGCAAGCAAAAATGGCTCTGGTGTCACTTCAGCCCCTATGTGTCCTCTCGAATGAAATTGATAAGCAAGAGCGAGGAGGGACAGGGCTGGGGGGGGGCGCCAAACCCCAGCTGCGACAGGACTGGCGGGAAGCACTGGGTTGTGGAAGGTGGGCGACAGGCGCGCGCCGGTGGGGTGGGGTAAAGGGCTCGACAAGAAGCCGCAGGCTGAGAGCACCGAGTTGAATAACCAAGGCTGGGCTCTGGCAAGTCCGGGCGATCCGGTAGGTATTTACCTACCTCGATTCAGCCACAGGGAGCTGGACCCTCCCGCGACTCCTCCGCGAAGCGTCCCCCGCTTGGCTTTGCTCTGCCACAGGCGTACGTGCTGGGTGTCACCCCGGGGCTGCTTCCTTGCTTGCAGGATCCCTGGTCCGGCACGCGAGAGCCTGAAGAAGAGAGAGATCCGGAGAGGTGGCCGCTGGGCTTGGGGGAGGCGGGGGCGGAGTGGGGAGGCGGGGACCCGCTCGGCGGGGGGAATCACGAGGCCGCTGCTCGCGGGGGCAGCTCGTCCGCCGAGCGCTGGGGCTCCTTTGCAGGTGTCTGACTGCCTCTGGCGCTTTATAGGGCGATGATAAAGCCAGCTCACGGGTTTGCGACCAGAAAGGGGGGGGGCGGGCAAAGTCCCATGAGTAATCCAGAACGCACTGGGCACGCTCTGTTTTTTGTTTTTTGTTTTTTTCCCAATTATTTTTGAGATAGGCAATGTTGGGTGACAGCAGGGAAAAGATCATTCTTACGAAGAATTTTGTCTCACTGGGTGATTCTTCTTTGCCCTCCTTCCCGTATCTTGGAGGAGATTAGAATATTTGCTTTGCCTTAATCAATTTCCCGTGATTGCCCTGGACTGGCAATCCAGAAGGTTTTCTCTGGGTGGTGTCATGGGGAGCGCTCTACTGAGCCAGTGTGGCTGTACAGGCAAAGCAGAGCTGACCACCCAGACCGTGGAGTTTCTGCACTCCAGTATCTTCATCCAGTTCATCTCCAAACTACCTCGTTCGAACACAGCTACCTGGTACCAAAAGAGGAAAGGGGTCTATTTCCCTTTCTCTGAGCCCTCTCCCTTGAGAGGGGGAAAAGAAATCTCTGTGATTGATCATGTCTGAAGGTTAATAACATGCACGAGTGCCGCTCCACACGCCTGGGGAACCGGAGCGTGGAGGTGGCTCCGGGAAGCCAGGACCGCACTCCTTGTCTTGGCCCACTCTCCGCGCTTCTTTTCAGTTTCACGGTGTTTAATGATTCTCTTTTGGCAGTATTTAAGCACCTTACTGAGTGAGCGGGGTGAAGTCCCCCACCATAAAAAGGCGGTTTCGGCAAAATTTCCACCAGAGGGCGCCAAACACACAGAGACCCCGTGCTGGTTGCCTTTTCCCTGGTGCGCCCCACACAACACCTGGAGATGCCCGCAAGGCTCTGTAATCGCAGCTACCTCCTGGCTTTCCTTTTCTCTCCCTCCGTTTCTTATTCTTTGAGGGAAAAACAAACTGGATTTTTGGGTCTGTCTGAGTGATGGGAAGTACTCGACGATCGCTTTCTCGTTTTCATAGTGATTTCTCTCAAATTGTGGCGCAGCAGACGGGTTTATTTATGTGCACCTCTGGGTCTTCGATGGTTTATCCCAGGCCTGTCTCTTTTCTGTGACTGTCTTATCGACTTTCATCACCACGCAACGGAAACATTAAAATAAAAATCGTATAAATCACCGACATTTCCGTGAGGGAGCTCGAAGACTCAGGGCTGGGAAGATAACAGTCTGATCAACAAAAGGGATTGAAGTAACTGCGTTGCTCTTGCTACCAAAGGAAACATTGCTGCTTTCTCTCCGGTTCACAAAAAAAGCCCCCGCACTTTTTAAAAACAAAAAGCACCCGAAGGGTGGGCTGAGCTGGAAGAGAAGTTCCCCTGCACTCCTGGTTAGGTATGGTAAGCGTTTGTGTGTGTGTGTGTGTGTGTGTGTGTGTGTGTGTCTGTGTGTGTGTGTTCCACGAAGGAAATGTTTCCTCAAACCACGCACCTCATGGCTTTTCAGAATATCTTGAAACTGCTTATGAGGCAGTGAACTCGGAGTTTCTTCAACGCCCTTCTCCAGCCTTCGTTAAAAGATGTAGTGACATCAATCAGGAATCTGGGTGTCACTGATTAATCCCTAATCACTCAAGACTCGCTGGTCAGAAGGGAGGAAGCATAAGTCCTCCCAACCATAAGTACCCACAACTCTGCTTAGGTGCCAGTCTCCCTCTGTCTCCTCAACCTTCCTCCAAGACTCTGTAAAGGAAGGTGCCTTCACCTCACCTGTGGCACTAGATGGAGAAATTTTCAGCCATGTCTTTCTTTGGCCACGGAACTAAAAGCTCTCACTCCCAGGGCTTTAGCAAAAACCATGCGTTAAAGAAAAGAAGATTCTACAATAGTTGATATTGCAAATTAAACAAGGCTGGGTCCATCTTTGAGGTGATCTCTCTCTCTCTCTCTCCTCTCCCTCTCCCTCTCCCTCCCTCCCCTCCTCCCTCTCCCTCCCTCCCCTCTCCTCCCCTCTCCCTCCTCTTTCCCTCTCCCTACCTTCCGCCATCTCTCCTCTCTCCTTTATGAAGGGGAGGAAAAGAACGAAGGCTTCTATTTGTCCTTAATTTGAATGCGTATGAATAGTGCTAACCAATTGAACGATATTAGTGACCATTTGATTTATATTATTTTTGCATCCTTGAAGATGGCATTCCGGTGAGCCTGCAGAAAGGTAGACTGAGGGACTCATGACTGAGTTAATCTCTGATTATCTGCTACTCCATTTCAAGACTCTTGGGCTCAGCGGGATATTAAAAACTGAGGGCCTAGAAATCTACTCAGTTCCGGTACATCGAGTTTTGCGTCAAGGAGATGACTTCAGCACCGAGGACAGCGTCCGTCGTTAGGGGCTTTACAGGGTGTTCTCTGCAGGTGCTGGGCCAATCCCCCTGCCCCGCCCCAGGCTGCGCCCCACCTTCTTCCCCCTTTGCAATAAGTGCTGTTTATTTTGCCTGGTGGGGATTGTGGGGTGGAGCCTCTCGCCCACTCCTTTCTTCCCTCCTAAGAATTTGGATGGATGACAGTTGTCCCTGTCATTTGGATCTTTGGCTTTTGACTCTTCAGAAACAGTATTTGGAACCTATATTTTTGTTTGGGGTTTTCACTGTTTTTAATCTTTATACTCTCAGCGGGGTGGTGTTTAGGAGAATGGGGGTGGAAAAAAGACATCCTCTCTAGGGAATCGAACCGGTGGTAAGGGGTGACCCGGAAAGGTGTGGTATCCGGCCAGCTGTTTCATTCATATTTTGATCTAAGAATTAACGCTTTGAAGACATGGGAAAACAATGCTCTAAGGCACAAAAGGGCGGAGAAATACCCACGGTCGCGTTCTTTCTCCCTCCTCCGGGCGTTGCGGATGGCAGGCCGCCTGCTCTCTTATTCTGTCTACCAAGGACAAAGTTCCCTAGGTCAACAGTGACAGACACTGACAAACATACTCCGTCCACTGTGCCCTTTCCTCAGGACATTTCAAGATACTCAGAACGTGTTCCGGGGGCCCTGGCTTTTTCGAAAAAGAAAAAAAAATTGGTGGGAGGAGCGTTAGGCGTTGAAGAGGTGCCCCAACCGGCTTCCGGGATTCCCCCCCTTTTTGCTTAAAATATTTTCGGTCAAGGTGAGTACATAAGAAACGTCAACTGATTTTTGACGCATGTCGCCTTGTTAGCTTCCAGGAATAGTGATTTAAAACCGTGATTTTTAGTTCATTTTAGCTGGGTCATAAGGGTCTATTTAAAGTATTTACATTATGATTTTTAAAAAAAGACTAAGAAAGGAAAAGGAAAAATGGCAGTGCTCGTCTTTAAATGGTTCTTTCAGAAGGAGGGTAGGGAAGCGTTTTTTTTTTTGAGTCAGACTGCCAGTGCCTTCGCTGTGTGTCCATACTTTAAAGACAGATCTCCGAATCTTTCCGGCTTTCTTTGGAGGGTCCGAGTACACACCCCATTCTAACAGAGAGCAGGCTGGAAAGGGTTAAAAGGGTGCCGGGTAAGCAGAGCTCTAGAGAGGATTCTGGAAATTGCAATGATTTCTCATGCATCTAGATCTGTTTTCTTCAAATAATGCCATTGGCCGTTTCCTTTTTTTGATAATCTGAAACTGAAATCGAACATAAATCGAGCAATCAAGCAGTACTGGGGGATTTGTATTTTTTTGTGTAAATCTAGAAACGCCCAGTTCTCGCCACTCCAAGCAGGCACACTGTGACCAGCAGGGGGCAATAGATCACAATTCCTGAGAACAACAGCCCCAAACAGCTGGGCTTCGAGGAAGCCTGCCAGGCTGTTTCCATTTCTGTCATTTTTTTTTTTTTTTTTTTTTTTAAAAACAAAGCAGAACCTCTTTAAACGCTGAGAAATGCCCCAGATGTGACCCAAAACACCCAGGGCCGTTTGTCCCTTTGATGAAAGAGGACAGACAGCGTGGCACCCGTTTCTTTTCCTTGCCACTGTATCCTAAAGCTGGCCTTAAGGAATCCTTTGATTGTAACCTAGAAACAGCTTTGCTGTAAAGCAGATAACACAGAAATCACAGACCCGAATACCGATGGGAAAGAGAGGATTTTATTGTAACCCGAGTTAGTGAAAGGAGACTAAGAAATATTTCATCCATCTCTTTTTATGTTTAAAATACGAGGCATAATCCGTATTTCCAGATTTGCCGGGTCCGGGACTGTTTATGAAGGTTCTGAAATGTTGTGACTTAGTTATGGAGAATCTGGTCATTCAGACTTGTGGGGTCAGGTGTGGCTTCTTCCCAGGCATTGACCAGTACTCAAGGGGAGAGAGAGCCTTAATGGAAGGATCTGTCCCAACTCCAGAAGCTGTCAGTCCCTTTTATGTAAAGGGCTTATATTTAACAGCTCACCCAGCTTACGACGATCATACTGTAGGTTTTCCTAACATAGAAAAGGGGATCCGCCATAGTTCCATTTGGAAGATCAAAATCCTGTTCTCTTTGACCAGGTTAGCCAGGGATCTTTACATCCATTTAGACTGATTTTTTTCGGAGCTCACAAATACAAGGATTAAATAAGAATCATTATCTTCTTACTGGGATTATAGACTTGTTTCAGCTCTATGGTTAAGAACCAAGTCCTGGATGGGAGGAAACTTCAAAGTCCTTCACCTCTCTCCCCTGCCTTGGTGTTGGGTTTAGCTTTGGACGTTGGTATGAAGCTGACCTTCAAACTCGTGAGTAGTGGGGCTGTGCTATGCCGGTCAGTGTTATGGCTACAGAGGACAGCTATAGTGTTTTACATCAAGAAGGTTAAGGGGAACCAACGTGGGATTTAGAAAAATTTGGCCGGGGTTGAGACAGAAAGGACTGAATTCTCCCTGAGGGTGTTTGGCTAGAGGTTAATCATTATTGATGTTTCTTGAAGAAAATGTTAATTTTGTGGCAAGATCTTTGTCAACACATCTTAATGGTTTTCCATTTTGAAATGCCTAAAGCTGATTTGCCCGCGTCCCAGTACACCCAAAAACATACGGGCAGTACTAAGTGGTTTCAATGGATTTAAAAGAGGACAGGGAGTGAGGACACAGGCAGGAGTTGTGGCCTTCTCCCCTCTTCAGAGGGCAGCCGGAACAGAAGCTGTGTCTGAGGAGGTTGGACGGAAACCCTGTGTTGACTCCTCAGTTCCCAAGCCCAGCAGGGCTGTGGAAGATTTTGTCTGATCTTGGAGAACAGGCCAGCAGCAACCAGTTTTAGTCATTTTCACTGTAGGGAGAGGAGCCCCTTGGGAGAGTCTCCAAACCGTCAATGGTGACAGCCCCACCACTTCACAGCTCTCAAGCCCTAGCAGAGAAACTGATTTTCCACCCACTCCCCACCCTCACCACACTGGGATTTCAAAGAGATTTCCTTTCAGTGAGAAGAAACAAAGACCTGAGATCACAGAAGCTGCTGACCTCTAGGGGGTCTTTGCTTCGGTCACAGCACATTCACAAGCCCCCAAAGGGCTGCTAAGGGGCCTCACTTTTACCACAATTTCTGATGATCCAGGGCCATTGCACCCACAGTTACAATGGGAGGTCTCTGCGGGTCCTCAATCTAGCCAGGGAGGAGCGCCTCATTCACCAGTGGCACCTGGAGGGGGCGGGTCTAGAGTTTTCAGCTCCGGACTGCATACCTAAGCAGAAAGACTGGTTTCTAGAGGTTATATAAGTAGCCCTCTTGTCATTCTGCTCTGAGTAGGTGAATGGCATCATCTGGGCCTCATCCAGGTCACTGTTCACCATGTGTAGCCTAGGTCCCAATTAACCCCCTTTTGTGTCTACTGACTACAGTCTATATAACGGGGTGTCAGGTTTGAGCTGGTTACGGAAGGACAACACCTTAGACTCCCTGCCCAGCACAGCTCTAGGCCTGTAGAGCCCCAGGGAGTGGGATACCACAGAGACTGTGGAGGGTTGATGCTGGGGAAAGATGGGACAGCAGATACTAGAAGGAACACGCACACACACACATACACACACACACACACACACACACACACACACACACGCGAGCGCGTTGAAGAGACGAGACAGGTGAAGAGCTACAGTTGCACGTGGCACATGGCTGGTGAGCACCAAGGCTCAGACACTAGGGGCTGAGTTCCAGAAGGCTGGCTGTAAGGAGCTATAGCACTAGGGGCAGAGGATCCCAGCACTCTCAGAGATGCACACCACTGGCTGGTGCTGGGCCATTGCTATTTAAAGCCTAGAGTTGAAGAGTTCTAGATCCCAACAGCAGAAGCAGAGAGACAAGGACACTGAGT
>NC_046158.1:47795198-47875198 GCF_011064425.1 Rattus rattus | reverse complement strand
CCTCCTGTTTGCACCAAGAATAGAGAAGTTAAAGATTTATTAATTGAAAGATGGTGCCAGGAACTCTTAGGCACTTCACACCCGGCGCAGGGATGGAAACACACAACTGAGACAAACAAAGGGTCCGGACTCAGAGTCTGAGGCCTTGGCAGTGGAGGGAAAGAGTTCGGTTAGTATGTGTAGAACAGTGCCCACGATGGACTCCCTGGGCATGAGACTTGCAGGACGAATGGCAAGATCTAATATGCTCCACAAGTGTAGATTCCGTTGAGAAGGTAGAATGTCTTGATCCCCCTCTGCCATAAACAGGAGCACACACTGAAGGAATTAGGGTGGCACAGCAGACTGGAGAAAGAGTACGATGTCAAGGCCTTCCCTTTGGGGAGAATAGGGTAAGACCAAGCCACATTGGAACACGAAGAGCAAACAGCTCAATGCTCGTGATGTCTCAAGGTGCAAAGGCCGCGTTGTGCCCCTGGAGGAGTGAAAATTGCTCTTACAGGTTTGCTTCTCAGGACTCAATGTCTGTCACCTCCTGAGAGGAGACGTAAAGGGGCACATGGTGGAGCTGCTGAACCTTAGAAAACAGTAAGGACTTAGATGCTTGTTGAACTCATTGCTTCTGTTTCAAAGAAGAACACTGTAATAAAGCGAATGACCTCTAACATTCAGGATGTTGAAAACTAGGGCTAAAATGGGTTTAAAACAATCTGAGAAAAGATCATACGTCTCTTGGAGTCATCAAGTCTGCTTTCAATATCACCCATGATTAAGACACTATGTAAATGTGGAATATAAAGGTGTAGCCTTTTTTCAATAAACACACAAACTGTCCTGATTCACCCTCAGATCCCACCTGTCTCCTTCCCTCTATAACTTCGCACCTCCCCTTTGGGACTTGAACAGGCTGGAACTGAGCTTGGGCACATCTAGGTTCAAGAGTGGGGTTGATGAACCTCGACACCTCCATCCCTGTCCTCTAAATTTGCCAGCTAAGCTCGTCAGCTACCTTCCAAATTTCAGCAGAGTTGCTGATCATCGAGGGATGGTCTAGGTTCCTCCTCTTAGTGATGTAAAGGTTGTGTGACTCACACAGACTTGATTCCTGGAGAAGGCAATATTCCGATGGGGAATCCAGACTCATGTGGGAGGAGAAGGGAATCCCTAGGAGGAGCTGACACTATGTAGTTCCAATGCTCCTCCTGCGATTTCATCTAGTCACGTGACTAAATGCTGGTCCCATTTATGAGTATTTATACCTTCGCCCAACATCACAGGTCCATATGCTTCGTGAAGTTTTTCCACTTAGATTTTTAATAACGGGCACTCTAAAGTAGTCCAAATTAAAGTCTCTGTTCTTCCCCCAAAGGGATTATGACTTTCTGCACCTCAGCAAATAAGAGACATCTCCATCTTTCTAGCTGGCATGAGCAAACATCTTGGAGTTATCCCTGTCTTTGCCCTTTTGAAGGACCCTAGTTCTTACTAAAGTGTAAGAGCTATTAAGAGGCTTGGCCTGGTAGGAAGTAGGTAGGTTATGGAGACCCTAGGGTCTTTCGCCAGCTTTACATCCACTGCCTCAGGTCAAGATTAGGCCAAGTACCAGCTTCCTGCCTCGGGTCAAGGATAGGGCAAGTACCATTCTCCACTCACCATTCTTGGGAGGAGCAGGGACATTCTTGAAAATCCTCAGAATGTACTGACTGATAGTCACCTGCCCTCTGATCCCAGATAGAGTTTGAATGCATGTCATATGCTTGCTAGCCAATAGATTCAAAGGTCAATATGCTTAGACAGTAAGTTTAAATAAACTGTAACCTTGCTGATGTAACCTGCACCCCTAAAATGCATAAAAAAGCTTGTGATAGCCATTCAGGGTTGCCTTCCAGTCACTCGCTACAAGGGGCTGATTGAAGGTGGACCCTGAGGCGCCAGAAAATAAACTTCTTGTGTTTGCATCGAACTCCATTCTCATGTCTCACTTGGGGGTTCTCCCAGTAGTTAAGACTCACTTGGAGCCTTACACTTTCATTTGTGGTAAATCACTGGATCTACCTTTAAACTTCATCCACATCAGGTTCTGCTCCTACTGCCCTCATTCTCCTCCCCATGGCCAGCACGCTAGGATCCGTGATGGATTTCCTCTATGTGATGCTCTCTGAGGCCCTTATCTACAGTTAGGCCCAGGTCTTTGCCTGCCACTGTTATACTCAAAGCGCTTCTAGGGCCCAGTCTTAATGAAGCCCAGGTCTTCACAGTGCTCCTGTTGTGAGGTATCCACCAGAGAAGACTACTCGGACATGGGTTCAAGACAATAGAAGGTCTTTATTAGTTGGCCAGCAACTGAACCGGGTGTTCAGGACCAGAGTGCAGTCCTGAGCCTTTCTCAGGGTGAGCTTTTAAATATAAAAACCACACCCTGGGTTGACATAGCTCAGTTAACAAGAACAGTTAGCTAGAAGTAGAACTACTTAAAAGTAAAAACGCAAGGTTAGTACACTTAGGGACTTCCCTAGAACTATGGATTTGAAGGATTGGGTTTTTGTTTTCATTTTTGGCAGGGCAGTTATGGTATCAGTCATAGGCTCTGTTACATTCCCACTGCTCAGGCCCCCTGGATCCTGGACTTACATCTGGAAATGCTGTTTCATGCTGCTCTTTTTGCTGTTTTCCTGACTATTCTAGGCATCCTTCCATCTCAGGGGCTTTGCAATTACCATCGGATTGGAAAGTCCCCCCTCGTATGCACAAAGTTAGTTCCTTCACTGTCATGGTGATATTTAATGTTAATGAGGGTTTCTACCCTGCCCTGGATCATTTAGTTCCCAGATAAAAGACACAAACCATTTATATTTACAATAAGCCTTTAAAGCACTAGACCTGGGCAGACATCAACCCTCTGTGCTATTTTGTCTACTTCTTTATCAATAACTCTGTGATATAATTTGCTATGTTCCACCTGGAATGCTCTTACTCCAACTGGCCAGCCCTCATGGCCATATTTTCATGATTCACTTACCCCATGGCGTCTTTTCCTTTTTCCACCTTCTCTCCCCTCTCTCATGGTCCTGCCTCAGACACCAAGCTCAGGAGTTGAAAACCCGCCTACCTCTCTTTTGCCCAGCTACAGGCTGTAGGCATCTTTATTGACCAATCAGAGGTGACTTGGGGGGCAAGGATACATAGCACCACCTGAGTCTCCTTGTCCCTGGGCAACACCAGGGCTAGTGTTTACATTCACTGCACAGCCAGAGACCAAGCCTCAGTCCTTCACATTCTAGTCTTTTCTCTCATGTGCGTTCCTCAGTGAGACCTCCCACCTTCTATTTAACACCGAGATTCTCCAGGACACCTCTTTCCCCAACCCTTTGTACCTCTTAAAAATGTGTTTATTTACATTATTTAGTATTTGTTCTTCCCACAAAGATAAGCTCTGGGGCTAGAGAGTTGGTAAATCAGAAAGACCTGAATTCAGATTCTTAAACTCCACATGGAAAGCTATGGCTGTGTGCACTTGCAACCCTACTACTGACATCGGCACCTCTATGGCCAGACAGTCTAATCAGTTGGTGACCACTGGGTTAAGTCCTGTCTCAAAGAACAAGGTGGGAAGCAATAGAAGAAACCACCCAATATCTACATCTGGCCTACACACACACACACACACACACACACACACACACACACACACACACTCTCTTTCTCTCTCTCTCTCTCTCTCTCTCTCTCTCTCTCACAAAGACATACACACAATCACAGACAGACACACTCACACAAACACACAGGCACACACAGATACACACAGACACACACACACAAACACTCACAGACAAAGACACACACAGACACACACACACACAGACACAGACACATACATACATACAGACAGACAGACGCACACAGTTCTGAGAAACTGAGTCATTACTGTCTTGCCATTCTGTTCCAGCACAGAACATTCCTAAAGCACTGTAACCACTCAATTCCTGTTTTGTTGTTTTGTTTTGTACAGCTGAATAGACACATTCCTAAAATCTCCCAGCAGACATCTGTGATTTTGATCAGGGAGAGAAGGCACCTGGTGACTGCAGAATGAGTGTGACTGCTTCCTATTGGGCTGTTTATTTTTCTTCTGGATTCTAATGAGAAGGCAGAGGAAGGGAGAGCAAGGAGCTAAGTCCTCCCTCCTAGACCAAAGCCTCCTGGAAGAATCTAAGTGCCATAGTGGACTGCAGCAGTGTCTAAGCATTGTCTTAGCAGATGGAAAGAGAGCAAGGTTTAGTAGATTTGGTTTGAGACAAATCTCAGTGTCTTCTTAATTTCACCTAGCAACTTGTTTATTAAATTGGGTTTTTAAGACATGGTTTCTCTGTGTAGCCTTGGCTATCCTGGAACTTGCTCTGTAGACCTATAGTGTGCCTGCCTCTGCCTCCTGCCTGCTGGGATCAAAGGTGTGCACTTGCCACCACCAGCTTTAACATTTGATTTTAATGCTTTCACTTTCCCTGGTGGGGTTTGAGTTAAGAGAAAGTATTTTTGGGATGGTAAAGGGAGTTTATTGTTCCACTTTTGGTTAAATTCTCTCAACACTAGAAGAAACTGATCCTGGTACTTTTTCTGATGGTCAAGATTGCCCTTTGAGCACACTGTGTAGTGGTACACAAGTTAGTCTGAAATGTATCACCCTAACAGAATGCCAATTTCCAAGTGATCTGTTTCTTGCAGAGTAATTTGTATTACATAGATGCCTTGTTACAAAATAGCTAAAATGTTAAACAGGAGTAAGGAACTCATGAAAGTTAACAATTGAAATATATAATTGAAGTGAGTGTCTCAGGAGGTAAAGGAAGGAGGATTGATGTAAGTTCAAGACCAGCCTGGTCTACAGACTGAGAGGCCTTGCCTCAAAAAAACAAAACAAAAACAAACAAACAAACAAAAAACCCCACATATATGCACATGTTCACACAGTTGACTTTTGACTTCTGTTTGTGGTATGTAATGTGTATGATGTGTATGTATGCATACATGTATGTTTGTATGTATGTGTGCATGTGTGTTTTCACTGCAGAAGTCTTTTATATGTTTATTTCTAAGCATCTTATTTATTTTTGACAAGGTCTCATGTACTTGAGGCTGTTCTCAAACTCCTCACCCCACTACCCTCACCTCCTGAGGACTTAAGGCTGCACCATAATGCCAACAATACCCAGTGTTTTTAAAATGTATTAGCTAATTTTTGTTTATTCTTTCATACATCCCAGCTGCAGCTTCCCCTCCCCCACTCTTCTCAGGTCGCCCCACATCTTCCATCTTCCCCAGATTCACCCCTACCTTGTCTTCCTCTAGAAAAGAGCAGGCCTCCCAGGGACATGAACTCAACATGGTACAAGAAGACACAATAAAAACAGGCCAAACCTTCACATCAAATCTAGGCGAGGTAACCCAGTAGGTGTGAAAGGATTCTAAGAGCCCACAAAAGGATCAGAAACACTCCCAATCCACTGTCAGGAGTCCCACCAAACCCCAGGCCAACGCCCATAACATATATGCAAAGGGCCTAGCACGGGCTCCTCGATGGCCGCTTTAGTCTCTGTGAGGCCTCACGAGCCTTGCTTAGTTGATTCCATGGGGACATTCTCGTCTCTGTCTTCCCTCTGGCTCCCAGGTTCATCCTTGCCCTCTTTCTCGGGGTTTCCTGAGCTCCAACTGGAGGGACCCAATGAGAACTCCAACCTAGACTCTCTCTCAGCCTAATGTTTGGCTGTGGCCTCAGCATCCTCTCCCAACAGCTGCTGAACTAGGCACCAATCTATGAATAGAGATCCCCTTTTTTGCCAGTCATGTTTGGTTCCACTCTTGGTCTCTGGGCTATCCAACCTCCAGTTCCCGGTCATCCAGGCAGTGAAGTCATTGGTGCGCACTCCCACACGTTCTGCACCACTACTGCCCCAGCACACCTGGCATGCAGGACAGATTGTAGGCTGAAATTTTTGTGCCTGGGTTGGTGTCCCAGTCCCATCACCAGAAGCATTGTCTGGTTACAGAACATTGGCTACTATTGTGACAGCGAAACACCATGACTGCTGGTCTGTATATAGGACCCTGTTTGAGGAGCTCTGTGAGCTCTGGTCTGGTAGGAGCAGTCGAGGAGCTTTGAAGGGGAGAGGGGAGTCAGTGTAAAGTGGTGAAATGCTGCACAGAGCCCGTGTGTGCTGGGGGGAGGGCAGGTGGTATAGCTAGGTTGGAGAGGTGATAGGTAGCCCAGGCAGCTTCCAGTTGTGAAAGCCGGGAAGTAAGTACTGTAGCTTATATGACAGAAGCTCTCGGATGATCCAAAATGAAGTAGTTCTCACACCTTTATTCCTTCTGGGTAGGATCTTATGTACATTATGGGATGGTTGGTGTCTGAAAAGGATGCTTTCTACTGGCTTGCTCTGAGTTGTCAGAGAGGCCTCATCTGTATGTGGAGGGGCTTGGGGTGCTGCCCCTATACGACTGTCAGGATCCTCTCCATGGGGTGCTGCGGTCCAGGAGCAGGAGAAGCTCCTACCATCCTCTGGTATGAGCTGCCGGGGCTTCCGAGCACACTCATCCTTACCAAGTTTCCTGGCATAGTCTACAGCCCCATGTATGACCAAAAAACAACTCGGGGAGGAAAGGTTGATTTTGCTTTTAAGTCCACACCACAGTTCACTACTAAGAACGTCAGCCGTGGGGGAGTCTGCTTATCGGCTTGCTTTGTCTTGCTCAGCCCGTAGCACACAGGCAGGGCTCTCTCTACCCACAGTGATCAAAGGCTCCCACATCACCTATGAGAAAAACGCCCTACAGGCCTGCCAATGGCCAAGGCAATTTTTCAATGGAGGTTTCATGCCCTTAGATGACAATAGCTGTGTCAACTTGACATAAAATTAGCTAGCATAGGTCCCCAGAAACTGGAGTCACAGACAGCTGGAAGCTTCCCATGTGGGTGCTTGGTACTGAACCTGGGTCCTCTGGAAGAGCAGTCATTTCTCTTAACTGAGGAGATATTGCTCCAGCCTCCATTTAAAAAAATTAAATTTAAAATAAAATATAACTACTAATTACTTCACGTCCCCCCTTCTCAGTTGTCCTTACAATACCTCCCATGTACTCTGCTTTTCTCTCAAAAATCATGGGCTGCCCCCCCCACACACAGGTGCAAATGCCTAATTATGTAGATACGACCTGCTCAGTCTTTTTAGAGTTACTTGCTAATAGGCTTGCAGGACTGACCAGTTAGGGAGATTATCCTAAGAGAAAAAAAAATCAGCCTTCCTAATGCTGTGACCCTTTAATACAGTTCCTCAGGTTGTGGTGACCCCCAATCATAAAGCTATTTTCATTGCTACTTCTTAACTGTAATTTTGTTAGTTATGAATCATAAGTATCTGATATGCAGGATATCTAATATATGAATCCTTTGAAAAAGCTATTCTAGTCCCTGAAGGGGTCATGACCCACAGGTTGAGGACCACTGCCTAAGTTGCTCGCACTTCTGTCTACAGGTGAGATGCTGTGAGCTCCCCTTCCATGTTGGCACGTCTCACTGCTGGTGACCTCTTCAGGTCTTGTTTAGGCAGTCATATTGCTGAAGCATCATGGGAGTTTTCCTGTCATTTCTGGAAGACACGATCTCATAGCTGATTTCTGGGTTGCCTGGGTCTTACAATCTGTCCCCTCTTCCTTAGGTACAAGCTATTAAAGTTATTGTGAATAAATTTTCCTAATTTCTGTTACAGCATAGTACTAGTATATAAAGAGCTACTCGTTTTGTATATATAGATTTTTAATCCTGATACTTTGCTGAAAGTGCTCATAAGACCTGCTTTCTTGTGGAGTCTAATTTGGAGTCTTTTAAGTGGGATCATGTCATCTGTAAATTCTGATTTTTTTCCTTTTTATTTACTGTCATGACTAAGAATTTAAAAAGAATTAATCAGAGTGGAGAGGATGTGTACCCATGTCTTCTTCTGGATTTAATACCTTCAGTTTATTCCACATTTGCAAGAGATTTGCCGCTTATAACTTTATGTGTGGAGGCATGCTCCTTCCAGGGCTAGCTAATTATCTTCGGGCACTGGAGATGATGAATCTTGTCAAAGTTTTTATCTCTATCTCTCACTACAACCATGGGATCATTATTTGTTGTTGATTCTATTTATATGCCTACTAAATTTATAGATTTGCCCGTATTGACTTTTTCTTCCATCATTGGAATGAAATCAAGTCGATGATCTGGCTGTCCTGGAACTTGTTTGGTAGACCAGCCTGGCCTTGAATCAGATCTGCTTACCTGGGGGGAGATCTGAATGTTGAGATTATGGGGATGTTCCACCATGCTCTGTTCTTTGCTGATTTTCAAAAACTGACTTTGTGTGTGTGTGTGTGTATGTGTGTGTGTGTGTATGTGTGTGTGTGTGTGTGTGTGTGTGTGTACGTGCGCGCACACACACATGCATGTAACATGGCATATATTTGTGTGTGGCGGGGGAGGTCATAGTGACTTTTGGAAGTAGGTTCTTCAACCATATGGATTCTAGGGATTAAACCTAGGTCATCAGGTTTGACAGAAAGTACCTTTGACAGGGTTCTCCTGTAGGCTTATATTTTTCAAAGCCTACTTTAATAAGGGCTCTTAAATGCTTAACCCTCCCTTCCTTTTAACTCCCAACCGACTGTAGGAGAGGAAAATAGCTAATAGGACAAGGGGGACGTGGACCTGTTTAGTAGTAGTTCCTTGGGTCGATTTCAATCTTCATTATCAGCAGATCAGTCCACTAGCAAAACACCAAACACGAATCAGCAGTAGTGGCTCCATCCAGAAGAAACCTCGAGGCTCTGTTTATCGTCATGAGTCTGTAAAAGTGTCAAGAAGCAGCTGGAGCACGGGAACCTTAAACAAAGGAACAGAGGGGTGTCTGCTCACAGACTCTAGGTCCCCTGCGGTGAAAAGTACAGAGTTTATCTGAATCGCATGGGGATTTCATCCTAACCAGTCTGTACATCTTATACAGTCTGATTCAATCCATACAGATATCTTGATGATACTAAGGCTTTGTTTGAGATTTGTATGTTACAGAATGTACAGCTTTGGTGAGTTTCACGGTCAGACCTGCTTGAACTCCTGATCCTTAGGATCCAGTCCAAGACAGACATCAAGACTACAACAGTTGCTGGTGTGGCCAGTTTCCTCATCACCCCCCCCCCCCAGATATCTCAACGTCCATGTACAGCTTGAAGAAGCCATTGAAGAGTTGTCGCCCCAATTCCCTGGACTTTGGGGGGGGGCTGAAGGTGGTTATTCTAAGGCTGTTTTTCTGAGGAATTTAGAAATGGTCATTATTTAGCAGGGAGGAATTAGCTAGAATTGATTGTATAGCCATGAGCTCATTTGGTAGAAATCCTTATATTTGTTACTAAACTAAAGTTATAATCTTTTACATTGGTAAAGAATTTATTTGATACAAGTTTAGATTTTCTTTGATATAAATTTCTAACTGATTTAACATTAATATTGTTACTTTCATGTACAGGCATTGTCCCTATACAGCACATTTAAGCATACAAGGCTTAGACTCAGTTCTTTATTGTTATTAAAAAACTAATCTGACATGATTCAGCATGTGAGTTAAGGGCTAAATAGCATATTCATGGCTCTAAGTTTATTGTTAGAGTGCTTTCAAGATAATTTATTAAGATAATTAACAGACAACAGTCCAGATTACTTACATAGTTAGATGGCTTTCAAAAACGTCAGAAATCCACGAAATCTACATTTAACGTTATTTACCTTTTGTTGAGACATGTCTGTGTCTAACAGCCCCCCTTTGGTGGATTCAAAGAAGAAATTGAACATCTCTACCTCCAGGTGAGGTGATGTATTGTGGTGAGACAGCCACTAGGTAAGAATTGCCTCAATTCATCTGCAGACTCAATACTGTCCAGAAAAGGACACAATACAGATTGAGTTGATTGATAATTTCTGCCAAGCTAGAGTGATCAGCCCTTCAAAATTCTGTGTTTCAAAAGTCTGTCAGATGATCCTAGGCCAGAAGGCTGAAGGTCTGCTCTCACTTGTTGCTGACAGGGGACTGTGCAAGTAGAAAATTGTCACTATAACCTGTCTCAGTTCAAGAAACCATGTTAGGCTTCCTGTCATGCCTATGACTGATATATGTTATGATATATTGGTCATTCTCAGATTTTTGATGGGGTTGAAGACTGATTATAGTCTCATAGCCTACTCAGGCTGTTTAACTTTAAGAATACATATTTAATTATATAGTTATCAGATAGTATACAAACTAGCTAGGGTATAACATAGGTTTTAAGCCTTTCTTAAGCTAACGTAGATAACTAAATGTTCTGTTTAACTGATAAATGTTGGACTGGGTGTTAGGTATATCTTATACTTTTAAATTACAAAATGATAATAGTTGTGCTCAGCTTATATTTGAGAGAAAAGTTTTTTGTTTAATTAGTCAGAAAGAGTGAAGTGTAGGTTCATTATGCAGGTGAAGGTAGACAAGTTAGGTCAAGGCCATGATTGGACAGTGAAAAAAATAAGGCAGGGACAAAGCTTTTGTAAGGCGGGAGAGGAGGAGGAGAGAGGGGAGTCAAGGTGGAGACAACAGAGCAGGATGATCCAGATCCAGGTGGACGAGGTCAATTTTATCTTGTCTAGGTGGGTGGCTTATATCTTTAGTAATTGGCAGTGAATTTATTGTGTGGATGTATTGTGGATTGATAACTGAACATATAAATCTGATTGTTGGCTTGCAGTTTGTTGAGTCCTGATTTTACCGGGTAGTTGGGAGTTTATATTTTAACTACCAGGGGGAGGTTGCTGGGAGTGTGGGCAGAGTCCGTGTCAGGGAGCCTCGATAGGCCAGCTGCTGCTGGACTTCTAGAACCATGGTTTTACTGGGTAGCTGGAACCAGAGGGTTAATGGCTAGCAGAGAGCCGCCGGGGGAGGTGCTAATTTGAGATAAATTAGCTGTAGTTCCAATGGCCCATTGGAGCTGGGATTAGCGACTGCCAGGGTAGGCACAGGAACCAGTTCTGACGTTTTTTTATTTTTTTACTGTAACATATCACTATTTAATGAATAAGTACTTATAATGGTGGTATCTTAATAGACTGTTTCCCTTTATTTATAGTAGCCTTAAAAATCTCGTTTAATTCCTTTTGGTTTAAAGACTGCTTTGTCACACGTGGGTATAACTATTCTTTGATTTGGTTTCTGTTTGCTTGAAATACTCTCCATCCTTCCATTTCTATTGTCTCTTTAATCATTAAGTGAATTTCTTGCAGACAGCAAATAGTTGGATTTTGTTTTTTAAACCATTCAACCAGTCTGCATCATTTAATTGGAGAATTAAGACCATTTATTTTTAGGGCTGTTGGACTAAGGATGTAGCTCAGTTGGTAGAATGCTTGCCCAGCATGTACAAAGCCCTGGGGTTGACAACCAGAACTACATAAAACTGGACATGGTGGTGCATGCTTGAAATTTTAACACTTGAGAACGTCAGAGTTTAGAGATAATATCCTCCTATATAGTGTGTACACTTTGAGGATAGCCTGGGCAAGAAATTTTGCCTTGAAAATGTATTTCATATGTAATATATATGTATATTTAAGGTTATTATTTAAAGGTGTGTGCTTCCTATTAATCATTTTATAGGTTTGCTGATTTGCCTAATCATGTTTTCATAATTCCTCTACTCGTCCAGTGAGATTCTTTCCTGAGCTCTGTCTTTTTCTGTGTTGTATTCCCTTAAGTCTCTTTGGTAAAGCTGCTTTAGTGTGAACTGTGCATGTCTATGAGCTGGTAAAGAGGCTGAGTGGGTAAAGGCACTGACAACATCAAGTTCCATGCCTGGAACACTTGGAAAGGAGAGAACTGATTTCCCTAAGCTGTCCTCTGACCTATATGTGTACACCGTGGCAAAATGTGTGTACAGGCATACACATGTGCACCTACATAAATCAAACTTAGTCTTCAGTAACAATTTTGGAGTATCTTGTGAACTATGCTGTATTTTGGATATACCATGGCACTGTAATATCTGAAAAGTTAAAAAAAAAAGATCTTGCCCTCAATTCAGATTGGCATATTCATGAAGAAATTATTTTGGAATGATTTTTAAAATTTTCTTAATTATCTCACAGCCAATTTAAAAATGGCAGAAAATTTTCAAACAATACTGAATCCTGGGTTTGGAGAGATGGCTCAATGGTTAAGAGCATTGGCTACTCTTGCAAAGGACTCCAGTTTGGTTCCCACCACTCATATCAGGTGGTTCATAATCACCTGTGACTCAAGCTCCAGGGGACTCAATGTCCCCTCTGGCCTTCAGAGACACATATACACACACCTTCAGACACACACACACACACACAAACACACACACACACACACACACACAAACAAAAGAATTGAGAGATCTACCTACCTCTGTTATACATAGATAATAAACTAGCTGGGTGGGACCCCGACCTGGAACTACCATTTTAAAGGTGCCTGGACCTATTCACTCTGTCCAGGGCCGTCCTTGAACTCGGGGATCTGCCTGTATTTGTATCTGCCTGCCTTTGTATCTTTCTGACAAGCTGGCTCATAGTGCAGTCACCTCTGTTCCTTTAGATCTGTGAAGTTCCTTATACAATTCATATCACATCCTTCTATTTTTGCATAGTTGAGACACTATATACTTTTGAACTCATGCTCTTAATATTCTTTCCAACATCCTTAAGGGCTGTCCTAAAGGTCCCAGTGTTTACTATTTTGCTGAGACATTAGCCACACCTTTGCCTTCCGGACTGATGTTGTCTCTGACTATCATGGAGTCATTAATGTTAACAGGGAGGACAAGGACAATCATTGGAGGAATGTGAAAATATGTACATTATTATACAAACAAGCCTTACTCCCATAGCAGCCATCGACACTCATGGAGGCCCATACCTGCTGGCCTGTCCCAGGGGCAGAAACCATCATTCTGTCCCTACCAAGGCCATACACACATGCACACACACACACACACACACACACTCACACTCACACTAAGAGAGAGACACTCACGCAAAGAGAGATGCACGCACACCAATCTTTATTTTCCAGTTACTTCCAGGTTGCTAGGGATACAATCATGAAGAACACCAAAGTCCTGCTTGAGGAACACAGAGGTTATGTTCTCGGCCAGGGAGGAGAAACTGAACACCACATATACTGACACATGCTACATGAACAGTGAGTTCCATTTTGTTTTAAGGCTTGATGTGGTCATTGAAAGGGGACTGGAAGAACAGATGTTGAGCCATGATGTTACAGAGGCAAATCTAGACACTACAAATAGGAGAAAACTATTTACCCTCACCACCTTGCTTTTCTCACCTGTAAAATGGGGATAGAGCATACTTACTACGTAGTGTTGTAAGGCTGTATGAAGTACGTAGAGCGCACTTTATGTTCTACTGTTCTAACTGTGTTCCTGGCACATTCTATCTCATCCATGCTTCCCTACATGGTCAGGCTTGAACATGAGCAAGGAGCTCAAACTAGGAATGCGGAACGCTTGAACTCAGCACCGAAGAAGCCACAGTTACGCCACGCGGCAGCTCTCTACGTTATATTTGGATTTGCATGGCATATACTCTGGAAAATAACTCTTGTGATGGCAGCACCCGCTAGGACCCGTCCTCACACTCGTCCGAGCTGTCCTCGCTGCCGTCCTCACTGCTGTCCACCTCGCTCTCGCTGCTGGAGTCCTCATCACTTTCCTCTTCCTCCTCCTCCTCCTGAGCTTTCTCTGCCACAGAGAGGAGAGAGATGCTAACCATTGCCCCCAGGGCCCCTCTCTTCCAAAGCTCTTAGATATCTGCTCCCTCTACCACCAAATGTGCATTTTCAGGACTGTGAAAACCGAGATGAACTTGGGGTGGAATTAAAATAGAACAAGGACATCAATGTAGTTATCTTGACTAGATGTTTTGTAGGTTCAAAATTAACTTAAAGCAAAGGTCTATAAAAAATGACTCTTACTATTAACAATGAAATCTTTTAAAAGGCAGGCATGATGTTACATGTATAATCCCAGAACTCAAGAAGCTGAGGCAAGAGGATCATTTCAGGGCTGGCTTTGATAGTCTGTCTTAAAAACAAACTAACCAAACTTTGTAAAAGGGAAAGGAAAATCTGAAATAGACTAAGGGGAATTGGCTTAGGGGGCTCTAGTGTCACTGAAAATTGTGAGACACATAATACTGTGACACATAGGCATGGTGACACATTCTGCTTTTCCATGTTCAAGGGAGCTGGCTTGTGTGGGCAGTTCCATCCCATGGAGAGAATGGGCAGTCACCTCTCTCATTCATAGAAGACAAGCTGATTTTACTTCACCATTTTAAACACCCATTTAGACCAGTTGTTCTTAACCTGTGGATCTTGACCCCTTTGGGAGTCAAAACCCTTTCACAGGGAGCACCTGAGTCCATCAGAAAATACAGATATTTATGTTATGATTCATAACAGTAGCAAAATTAGTCATAAAATAGGAACAAAATAATTTTATATTTGGGGGTCACCACAACATAAAGGACTGTATTAAAAGGTGTCAACGACAGGAAGTTTGAGAATCACTGTGTTAGACATTCTTCAACATTCCCTGAAGATATATTTTCACAGTCTCTTAACTTTTTTAGACACTATTTACAGTTCTATGAAAAAAAAAAGGAATTTTAAAATTTAAAATTACCCTTCAGCAATATTTCTTCAATAAGTGAGAAAAATTCTTTGGCCACAGGATTTTCTGGTTCATAGATTAGGACTGAAAATGGACAAAAGAATACATGTTATTGATATCGAGAGTGTTGCAGCAAACAGCCCCCAATAACGAGATTGCCAGAAGCTGTCAATCAGAGCAGGCGGAAGCACAAAGCAAGAGCTTCCACAACACATCACGTGGTCATCTGAGAACAAAGGAAACGCTCCACTTCTTTCTGGAGTTTTATGGGTTAAATGATGTTCTCCCGAATTTCCTACCTCCTATCTGAAGAACACAACCTCTTCAGCACAGCTTCCTTCCCAGGCCGAGATAGCTCCTCTTTGAGAAGAAATTCTCCAAAGGGCAACAGTCTTGCAAATGACAACTTGAGTGACTGCTAACCCTGCTCCTGCTCCAACCACACCCACCCAGTGCCTACATAAAGGTCCTGTCTATCCCAAAAGAGTAGCTTTCTCCCTTGTACCAACCCTTCCATGACATAAGTGCCAATGTTTCAAATAGGGAAACGATGGTATTTCTTTTTCTTCATTCTGACAGCTTTCACCCCTAGTCTGTATCTGGCCTCTGACACTTCTATGTCCTCTCCTCTCCATGCCCTGCCCCCACTTTTTAAAGTAATATTCCCTTTTGCTGATTCTTGCTGTACCTGTGTCACTTCTGTTGGGCTTGTAGACATGCTACCAATATCCTAGAGCCACAGTTCCTTTTCAGAGTCACCCTATACTTTCAAAACTCTATAGATCACCCTCTGTCTCTTTCCCACCAGCCTCGAGGATTATTCCTGTTTCTTTCCAGTCACCTCTTCACGCTATCTTGGTGGCCCCCCAGGGGGCACTGAAACACCAATTGTGCTATTTGTGTGTGTGTGTGTGTGTGTCTGTCTGTCTGTCTGTCTGTCTGTGTATATGTGATAATTGTGAATGGTTCAAGGCTCCATTGGGGAAATGATCCCTTGGCTTTCGTCTCAATACCCCAAGCCGGTGACTATTTTTGATGTGGCTAACATCATCAGTCTGAGCTGGACTATGGGCCTGCTCAAAAATTCCTTTCAAGGACATCAGGTGTCCTCTGAACCAATATCTTCTTGTAAAACTCTACTTCTTTCTATATTTTAAGTTAGACTAAAATATGCTTATCATCAGATTTCTGTGAGGCAAACACCCTCTGTAGAGCCTGTTCCTTGCACGCCCATTTCTTAATGTGTATTTGGGAAACTAGGTCAGTTGAGGAGGTAAAGTTTACATGGAGGAGTAAACACAGGATTTACCGAACCATTCACATATTTGGATTATGGCTTTCCAAACTTATTTGATGATGGGTCCTTTCTGGTGAAGCATGCTAACAATTCTTAGGACACATTAGGAACTTTCCTGTGGGGATCAGGATTATCTCCTGGGCTCAAATGAGATCAGCTATTCCTGTGCTTCAAAAGACACAAAGAGCAAAGGTGGACAGAGGAGTTGGAAACACAGCAAATGCCGGCTGAGAGCTGGGAAATTTCAAAATCATTAAAGAAATGCTGTAAAGTTGTAAAGTGGAATCTCTGAAATTCTCTCCCTGGATAGTTTTGGCAGCAGACTGGACATGGGGAAGGAGGGTATACAACCCCTAAAACAGGTCAACAGAGTACGCCTAGAACAAAGCACAGAACTAAAATGTAAGAATGTACTTATTTTTATCCTATGTGCATGGGTGTTTGCCTGCACGTAAGTCTGTGCGAGGGAGTCTGAGAACCTGGAGCTGAAGTTACAGACAGGTGTGAGCTGCCTTGTGGTTGCTGGGAATTGAACCTGGGTCCTCCGGAAGAGCAGCCAGTGTTTAACTGCTGAGTCATCTCTCTAGCCCCCAGATCTAAAGTTTAAAACTCAAGGCCAAGTCAAAGATACATGTTAGGCAATAGTATTATTATTATTATTACTATTAAATTATTCATTATTTTATTATTAATTTTGTCTGTTAACTGGAGACCCAAGAAAAGGAGACTGACCAGCTAGGGCAGATATGGTATGTGAAAAGGTAATGACCAAGAAAATTCTGAACTTGATAAAACTATCAAGCACAGATTTAAGAAAGTCAGTAAAGCACCCATTGCTTGGACATCAAGAAAACCACAATGATTCTGAGTAATTCTAACCACCAACCACCAGCTAGAAAGATGAGGTAGACCCTATCTCTCCTCTGATCAGACGCTTCCAGTGTTTTCCACCTACCACAGGGAAAACGGTCCTTCAGCTGGGGAAAGGTCGGTGATGCCCTCTCAGCCCATGCCCATGTCGTGTCTCTGGCTTGCATGCTAGCACATGCCTCTTGCCCAGTTCGATCCACACTGGTTTGTGTTGCTGCCTCAGGCCCCTCCGCTCTCGGCACATCCACGGTTCATCCTGCTCTGTGCCTTGTTCCTCCATATGCCTACCTTCTGACTTCCTACATTTCAGTTCTGTGCTCAAGTTCTGAATGAAGCCTTCCAGGCCATCCCATGGAAACTGACCTTCTAGTACCTTCTCCTCCTCTTCCTTACTTTGGCTTTCTCCATAGCGCCTATCAGTCATGACACACCATTTACTTATTACTTTATTGTTTGTCCATCACTAGACATGGCTGTGGGGTTGGTTTCGGTAGACTGCTGACTTTCCAGGGTCTCACACAGTGCTGAACATTTGTGGAATAAACACATGTTCAGTTAATATGGACTCCTGGGCCACCTGACTCTACTCTGAAACTAGCAGCATAAAGCGATTTACTGTCTCCTGTCATGAAGATTCTGCTTTCCAGGACGGCATCAGTCTGTCTACATCAATTTAATACACAGAGGTGCTCTAGGAGTCCCAGTGAGTTCACAGATCAACTGAACTCATTTATGCTAAAGGATCTCTGAGACATTGGCAGAGAATTTACTAGACTGGGATGGTCAAGCCATTTGCATGTTATGGGCTCTGTTCTAGAAGCGAGGGGAGCTGGAGAAGGTATAGTGTTTTGTACTTACTCATCTGACATAACTTTTTTGCCAGCTGGTAGTCTCGACCCATTTCTGCTCTCAGGAACTGGAAAACAAATTCTTCAGATAAGTGATTTTAAGACAAAATTTAAACAAACTCCCTTAAAAAATACTGATTAGTGACTAGTTATTCTGCTTTTGTTTTATTTTATTTTTTGAGACAGGGTTTCTCTGTGTATCCCTGGCTGTCCTGTAACCTGCTCTGTACGTCAGGGTGGACTCAAACTCACAGAGATCTGCCTTTCTCTGCCTCCTGAGTGACTGGGATCAAAGGGAAGTGCCCATCTTACCCTACAGCTATTCTGCTTTTAACATTTGCTCATTTCTCTATGGTTGAGTCTGTAGTCAGTCAACTAACCACTTATGTATTTTTATATTTTAAGATTTTTGTTTTTATTCATGCACGTGCATGCCTGCGTGCCTGAGTGCATGCGTGCATGTGTGTGTATGTGTGTGTGTGTGTGTATGTGTATGTGTGTGTGTGTATGTGTGTGTATGTGTGTGTGCGTGTGTACCATGTGAATGCCTAGTGCCCACAGAAGAGGGCATCACCCTAGAAGTGGGGTTACAGATGCATTTGAGCAGCCCTGTGGGTGCAGGAAAGTAAACCCAGGTCCTCTGCAGGAACAGCCAATGCTTTTAGTCAAGAAGCCAACAAACTCCTTTCAGGCATTTTTTTTAGCACCCCCCCCTTCAGACATTTTTAAACGTAAATGAGCACATATACACATGTATAACAGTTATGTGCATATGTATTAAGATCATTCAGAAACTTAAACTGATCACTCTCTGGCACTGAATAGTCTACTTGCTATTTGGGAACAGAAGTTGATTCAGGGCCTTATATGGACTGAGCATGTCTTCTACCATCCAGCTGACATCCCTAGACCTGAACAGTCTCTCTTCAAAGTTTTCCTAACTTAGGGTATAATTTTACTAGAATAACATTGTATTGTGTGATGGTTTGTATATGCTCAGCCTAGGGAATAGCACTATTAGAAGGTGTGGTCCCATTGGAGTAGGTGTATCACTGTGAGTGAGGGATACAAGACTCTCACCCTAGCTGCCTGGAAGTGAGTCTTCCACCAGCAGCCTTAAAATGAAGATGTAGAACTCTCAGCTCCTCCTGTACTATGCCTGCCTAGATGCTGCCTTGTTCCCGCCGTGATGATACTAGACTGAACCTCTGAACCTGTAAAGCCAGCCCTAATTAAATGTCCTTTATAAGACTTGCCTTGGTCATGGTGTCTGTTCACAACAGTAAAACCCTTTCTTCCCCAACTTGCTTCTTGGTCATGATGTTTTATGCAGGAATAGAAACCCTGACTAAAACAAATTGGTACCAGGAGTGGGGTATTCATGTGTCAACCTGACCATGTTTTGGGGGAGGACTGTAGAAGGGACTTTGGAACTTTGGGCTAGAAGAGCTATTAGGTGTTAAGAGCTCTGTGGAATGATCTATAAGAGCTTGGAAGATAACGTTGAAAACAATGCAAACGATGGAGGCCTGACTTGTGACATTTCAGAGGGAAGATTAAAGACTCTTATCAGGACCACTGCTGTTTTGATTGTGAAGATTCTGTGATTTTGGTTATCTGGGGCTGAGTAATCAGCTGTGATTAACAAGATACCAGAACTACTAAATGGAAACCTTTGCATTACTGGGACTTTGGATGCTGGTTATCTGTAACTAAGAAATTAGTGGTGATTAAGAAGGGGCCAAAATCATTGAGTGAAATCTTCTGGGAAGTGTTTTCTGAGAGCAGAAAGAAGCTGTATTCCAGAGATAGCCAAGGTTGTACCTTGTGCTGTGAGTGTACTTGGTAATGTGTAAGAGTCACCCAGGTGGTACTGGTTTTGAAGGCATGAAGGGGTCATGAAGAGCCGCTGAGGCTTTGCACTGTGAGAGGCCATGGAAGGCCATCGGTGAAGGTGCAGCCTCAGTTAGAATCAATGACCCAAGACTGAAGGGGATATGCAAAGAAAAGTTGAGGCTTGGCACCATGAAGAGAGCCTATGAGAGGTTATTGGTGAAGCCTAGTGGCAGCAGAAGGCAGCAGTGTTTTGGAGATGTCGGCATCATGAGATGAGCACCAAGAACAGCAGCAGCAGCAGCAGCAGCAGTGGAGGACAGGCAGCTGGAGCCCAGAAGACAAGGTGTGTGCTACAAAAGGCAGAGCTGAAAAAGTGACCCAAGCTCCTGGAGAAGCCCAGAAAATCGTGGGTGGACCCCAGACAGTGGACAGTTAGTTTGATTTTGCTTTTGATTGTGACTGTGCTCTGATATTTTCCCTCTTGAAGGAACAAAGTATTTTAGTGGAGCCCACAGTTAAGAGGCTTTGAATTGAAAATAGACTTTGAATTTTAAAAGAGATTGGATATTTTAAAGGGATTGAAATTTTAATATGTAAGAATTTATAAAGACTGGGGCTTTTAAAGTTATTTAGATCTTGGGGATGAAAAAGAAAGTAAGGGTTGAGGCTTAATAGTGATGTGTTTGTGTGCCAAGTTGACCAGGGGTCAATTGTACTGGCTGGGTTTGCGTGTCAACTTGACATAGTTGGAGTTATCACAGAGAAAGGAGCCTCAGTTGAGGAAATGCCTCCAAGAAATCTAGTTGTAAGGCATTTTCTCAACTAGTGATCAATGGGGGTAGGGCACAGCTCATTGTGGGTGGTGCCATCCCTGGGCTGGTGGTCCTGGGTTCTACAAGAAAGTGAGCTGAGCAAGGCAGGGGAAGCAAGCCAGTAAGTAACATCCCTCCATGGCCTCTGCATCAGCTCCTGCTTCCTGACCTGCTTGAGTTCCAGTCCTGACTTCCTTTGATGATGTGGAAGTGTAAGCTGAATAAACCCTTTCCTCCCCAACTTGCTTCTTGGTCATGATGTTTTGTGCAGGAATAGAAACCCTGACTAAGACAAATTGAGATATTTAAACTGGAAGCTGTAACATTGAAGTTGCCTTGGAGACCCCAAGATGTTCTAGATGCCAGAGCTGTGGGCTATTTGCTCATGGGAGTGGAACCAGAGCAGGGGAAAGAAGTTTGTTGCAGTCAACAAAGATGAAAAAGAAGTTGGAGATCTGAAGACTGCCATGGAGATGCAGAGTGTGGAGTTTGCCCAGCTGGTTTCCTGTCTTGCTTTGGGGATAACAGTTAAGTGATTGGATGAATCTCAGAAGACACTTTGAACTTTGGATTTTTAACATTGTTGAGATAGACTATGGGGACTTTGGAAGTTGGACTAAATGTATTTTGCATTTTGCTATGTTTAGGTATGGCCCCCATAGACTCATATGTTTGACCAAGCCTATGGGGGCCAGGGAGTGGAATGTGATGGTCTGTATATGCTCAGTCTAGGGAATGGCACTATTAGAAGGTGTGGCCCCAATGGAGCAGGTGTGTCACTGTGGGTGTTGGCTACAAGACCCTCACCCTAGCTGCCTGGAGGTGAGTCTTTCTTTAGCTGCCTTCAGATGAAGAGGTAGAACTCTCAGCTCCTCCTGTACTATGCCTGCCTGGATGCTGCCATGCTCCTGCCTTGATGATACTGGACTGAACCTCTGAACCTGTAAGCCAGTCCTAATTAAATGTCCTTTATAAGACTTGCCTTGGTCATGGTGTCTGTTCACAGCAGTAAAACCTTCTCCTCCCCAACTTGTTTCTTGGTCACGATGTTTTGTGCAGGAATAGAAACCCTAACTAAGACATATTGTTAGCTCTTTAATTTGCTTCTAATACACAAAACACCCTACTATCTGATGGCAGTCCTTCTTTGTGTAAGACAGCTTTTGAACTACATACAAGCACAGGGATCTATCTACAAGAGTGAAGTCCCCTGCACAATGAGGAGCTATTTTCCTCTCACTCCCACACTTGGGAAAAAGAACCATTTACCAATTTAGGAAGTAGGTCTTTAACGTTTTTCTCAGGTTCTATCCTAAGGTTTATAAACACTTCTTTCCTAGGCCGGTGATATGGCTACCCGGCTGGTTAAGGTGCTTGTTACCAAGCCTGATGGTCTGAGTTCAGATCCCAGGACCCACATGTGCGTGCTGAAACAGACACACCCACCTCCCACTAAGCAAATAAAAGAAAAATGTAATTAAAAGCTTTGTAATGTAATGTAAACAGAACTCATTGAGAAATGTTTCTGCTGCTTATTAATTCAAGTCCTTCTTTCCTTACATATTAACAAATGCCATAACTACTTAAAAAAATCTCTATTCTTGTCCAAGGTTTAGATTTTAATTTAATTTTGCACTTATTTTATTATGTGAGTGCCTGCATGTACATATGAGTTTCATGTGTGCGTCAGATGTCCACAGAGGCCGGAACTGGGTATCAGAGACCCTGGAAGTCACAGGCAGTTGTGAGCTGTCAGAAAGGTGAGCACACGCAGGATCCAAACTCAGGTCTGCAGCAAGAGCAGTCAGTGCTTCAGCTGCTGAGCCCTCCAGCCCCACTATTTTTAATTTCCTTTCCTTTTTATAGCTACTTTATTTTAAAATGTACTTTATTTCCCTTTCTCCCTTTCCTTCCTTCCTTGCTTCTTTCCTTCCTTTCTCTTTCCTTTCCTTTCCATTCCATTCTCTCTCTCTTTCTCTCTCTCTCTCTCTCTCTCTCTCTCTCTCTCTCTCTCTCTGACACAAGGTCTCGAGTATCCCAGGCTGGCCTCAAACTCTAGCTAAGGATGACTCTGAACCTTTTGTTCTACCCCACCCCCCAACCCCACCACCATGGGGATCATAGGTGTGTGCTATTAGGCCTACAATTTTCTGCCTTGTCTTTAATTATGATATACATTGGTTTATCTGCCCATTTTCAAATATCTAGCACTTGATCTATTAACTTTTCTTTGATTTTAAGTCAATTCTTCAGTTCTTGCTTGTAATTTTTCCAGTTTCTGATGTTAATATTTAATGAACACTTTTAATTGCCAATAAGCCATTTAGAACTAAGTTCTGAGGGCTGGACAGAGGGTTCAGTACTAGCTTCATAGTTATATGGACCAGAATTCTGATCCAAGCACTTGTAAAACCAGCCATGAGTTCTGTCCACACCCGAGACCCTGGCTCTGGGTCTGGTTGGGGTAAGATGGAGACAGAAGGATTTTTAGGGCTTGCTGGCTTCCAGCTAAATCAAGATAATGTAAGTCCCAGGTTTAGGGAAGGTTGTGCCACAAAACAATAGGCTAATTTTAAAATAATTAATACGTATGGATTCATCTCCTCTAGCTGAGAAGACTGTGTCCTGTTTAACCATCTCGGTGTGTGTATGCCTCCAGTTACAATGCACATGCACAGACTTACTTCTGCCATTAGCTCCAGTGGGGCTCGAGTCTCCTTCTTAGCGGGGCCTTCGTCGTCTTCGTTGTTGCTGTCCTCTTCGCCATCACCATCCGTTGAGTCTGACAAGTTCTCCTCAATGTCTTCAAGGCAATACTCACTAGGTTTCTCTTGCTTTGCAAGGACCAAATCCTTGTTCACTTCACCTTAAATGGAACACGCATAACCAACAAACAATGGAAAGTTTAGGTGTTAAACTGGACCAGATCCTATGAGCATCCGTGAGACTGACATGTTAATAAAAACAGTCGGCGCACAAAATAATCATCACTCCTCCCGTCTGTATGCATATTAGGTCTTTACTTCTATCAACTTCCCAATGAGATAATTAGTGTTTCTTGTATTTATTTACTTAAATTTTAATATGGGGGGTTATTCAGACAAGGTTTCTTTAAAATCTTTTAAATTTAATTTAATCTTATGTGCACTGGTGTTCTGCCTGCACCTATATTCGTGTGAGGATGTCTGACCCGTGAAACTGTAGTTACAGTCGTGAGATGCTCTGTGGGTGCTGGGAATTGAACCCAGGTCCTCTGCAGGAACAGTTAAGAGTCAGTGCTCTTTACTGCTGAGCACTGCTCCGGCTGGGCAGTGTTTCTGTCCCTATCTACTGATGAAGAGACTGGGGGCACAGAAATCAAACAACCCCATATTAAATGGCAACCTCATCAGTCTGGGAGTAAGTCTGGCTGGAGTTAATACTCCTACTGACATTCTGTATTATTCTTTCCTAAAGTACATTAAAATGTACTATTAGGGCAATTTAAAAGAATATTTACTTCGTTTCTTCTAGTGTGGGCCTCTGGGAAGCAGTATGAACTGTGCCTTTGGCTTTGTGTAGTCCTTCATACTGAACTCATCAGACACAGCCCCTTCTCAGAGGTTTCTGAGTGTCTATAAAGTCTCTTCTTCAATGGGATCATGGCCATGAGGTACGATAAATGACATATAAACACGTATATGAAAAAGGAAAAGAAGACACTCAGGGGAGAGCACCAGAGAAGACAGGCTGGCAAAACATGGACAAGGGGTGGCGGGGGAGGACAGTGACTCTAAACTGAATGGCCGTTGTGAAAGTGGAGAGTGGATCTTAAGGGTCCCATCTACCTGCTTTTGTCTCGTCCACAGTCTCCATGTAATCACGCCCTCCTGAACCGCCAAAGTGCACCTGGCCTGTGCGCTACCTCACCATATTGATGTCATCAGGGGAAGGGTCATAATAGGTGATTAAGAACACCCTGTGACATCACAAGGATGGTCTCATTCGATGCAGACACTCAGCATTGTGAGGAAGCTTTCTGATCTCTGCAGCCAAAGCACTCTCTCCTGGGTGCTGCTAATGTCACCATCGCCCTCTTACACCCTCAAATTATCTTTCTTGGTGGTGGTTTATATCACTGTTTAAAATTTTTATTTTTAAAGTGATTGATAATAATTGCAACTATTCAGCTGAGTGGTGGTGGCACACACTTTTGAATCTAGCACTCGAGAGGCAGAGGCAGAGAGGGGCAGAGGCAGAGGCAGAGAGGGGCAGAGAGGCAGAGCAGAGAGGGGCAGAGAGAGGGGCAGAGGGAGAGAGGGAGAGACAGAGAGACAGAGGCAGAGGGGGAGAGGCAGAGGGGCAGAGGGGCGGGGGGCGGGGGGAGGGGGAGGGGGGGAGAGGCAGAGAGGGGGAGAGGGGCAGAGAGGGGCAGAGGGGCAAAGAGGGGGAGAGAGGGGGCAGAGGGGCAGAGAGGGGGCAGAGACAGAGGGGGGAGAGGGGCAGAGAGGGGCAGAGAGGGGCAGAGGGGCAGAGGGGCAGAGAGAGGCAGAGGCAGGTGGATCTCTGAGTTCAAGGTCAGCCTGGTCTAGAGAGTAGGTTCCAGGACAGTCAGAGCTCTACAGAAAGACCCTGTCGTGGAACCATGTAATGTTTTGATGAATGCATAAATTTTGTAATGTTTAAAGCAGGTTAAATACGCCTCATCAAATGTATCACTTCCTCATGGCAAAAACAAACTCCATCTGTCTAATTTTTTGAAACATATATTTTTCTTGTCTCTAGTCATCCTACTGTTTAACAACACATCAGATTTCTAACTCCTATATCTAACCTGCACTGGCCGTTTTCCTCAGCACTCCTTTCTCCCTGCTCTCTGCCTAGTCTCTGGTTACCACCTCTCCAGTCTTTTAACTTTTGGTCCCACTAATAAGAGCCCTTTGGCAAGGTCTTTCTCCGCGTGTCTTGTTTCGTGAAATGTAAAAATCTCCAGTTACATCATGTGGTAAGACAGGATTTCCTTTATCTTTAACACTCGACAGTATTTCTCTCCTTTGTATCTATTCTTCAACGCTTACTTTGTAAGAACCATCTCTGTCTAGGGGATGAACATCCTAAGAGAAAGGTCAGTGTCTGTTTGACAACTGGATCCGGTTTTTAGGCTGGTATCTAGTATGATAACTTGTTAAGTTTTCATATTATTTTAATCCATTCTAGGATTTAACACCCTGTAATGTTTATCTTATATAATATATAGCCACAGATGTCCTATCTGGCTGTATATCAAATAATCCAGTATATTACACATCGTGCTTCCTTTGACCTTAGAGCAACAGCGCTGTCAACTCATGTCCATAGGTCGTGGACAGTGAGCTGAAACAGAAGCCACAATTACTCAGTTCAGTAAGACTAATGCTATTTGTTACCTGAGTTTTCTTTTAGGAAGGAAGAGGACCACAGGTCGAACTGCCGGTATGTTTCAATACTCCTTGAAGAGGGTCTGTTTTCACTGCTTTTCAAGGAGACTTTATCTTCAATCTTCTTTGAAGAGGTTTCTTTTCTAACCATTAAAGCAGACAGTAAAATGTCTTAGTTGTGGTGATCTTCATGTTTTATAAAGGTTCTCAAAACACACATGCATACTAGGCCTCAAAGAAAATCAGAATATAATATACCAAAAACATAGACTTAAATAGAATGTTGGCTCTTTGGAAAAGCATAATTTTTATTGCTTATAAAAAACCATTTCTGCTAGGTATCTGACATTTAACAAGTCATAGAATCTTTTTAGAGTTCCAACACACAGCACATATGAGTATCATTTAGGAAAATATTTATGGTTTGTCATGATGTGGTGACAGAAAACCAAAAACCTGGCCTCGAATGGCTTTTGAAGTCTGTAAATAGATGCCTGCTCTTGCTGAATGCTATAATCGTAGTAAGGTTCCAACACTAAGATTAACCCTACAGTCATAAAACAGCTTAGCTTTCACATTGGAAATTTCATCTCAATCAATGGCACATGGAGAAAAAGCATCCTGGATGCAGCACTCCAGGCACAGGGAAACCCAGCTATGGTGGTGAGAATGATCCAAACCCCTTTGCAGAGAGCTAAGGATCTTTCAGTGTCAGCCAGGTATGGGCCATACACCTTTAGTCCCAGCACTTGGGAGGCAGAGGCAGTTGGGTCTCTGTGAGTTCGAGGCCAGCCTGGTCTACAGTTTGAGTTCCAGGACAGGAAGGGCTACACAGAGAAACCCTGTTTTAAAACAAACAAACAAACAAACAAACACAATAACCCAATGTTTTATTGTGTCTCTTTTGAAAAAAAATCAGCTTCTAGTTTCATAAAAAGATACAAAATGATAAAATTATGGTGGTTTTGCCCTTTCAAAGAAGACTAAAGTCTAAATAATCACCATCATCAGCCATCTTGGGTTCTGCTGTTTTCCTTCTTTTTATATTCCTTTTTGCATGTTAAGTGTGTGGTCATGTGTCATGTCATGTATGTGGAGGTCAGAGGACAATAGTTTTAGAAGCTGGTTCTCTCCACCATTTAAGTCTTGGAGATCACACTAAAGAAATCAGACTGGGTGGCAAGCTCCTTTTTGCCTTCTGCTCCCTCTTGCTAGCCCTTGGATTTTAACTTTACAAATGAGGCAACCAGCTTGTTACATTCCTTTGTAGAGACAATAATGGAGCTTTTGTTTCCCTAGAACATTTGACTAAGCTATCCCATTCTTGGTTGTCCATCCCGAAAAATTTAAGCCAACATATCCCAATAAACAAACTTGACATCCATGTTTGTTTATTACTGGACTATTCTTCAAAGCTAGAAGTAGAACCAGTCTAATGTTCATCCATGGATATGTGATGGTTTGAATGATAGTCCCCACAGATTCAACGGTTTGAAAGTTTGGTTCCCATTTAGTGCAACTGTTTATAAGAAGGATTAGGAGGTGTGGCTTATTAGAGTAGGTCTGGCCTTGTAGGGAGAGCTGTGTCACTGGGGGTCAGTTTTGAGGTTTCAAAACCTATGCTAGATTCAGCCTTGCTCTCTCTCTGCCTAAAACTTGTAGGTCAGATGTGAGCTCTCAACTCCAGGGCTATGTGGCCTTCCTGCTGCCATACTCCTCACTCCTCATGGACTCACTCTCTGAAACTGTAAGCCAGTCCCTCAGTTAAATGCTTCTTTCCTAAGTTGCTCTCATCATGGTGTCTCTTCACAGCAACAGTAAACCTATCTAAGATGGATATGTGAAGAAAATACATGGTGCATACACACAATGAGATGTTATACACCATCAAGCTGGATGTGATGTGTGCAGCTTTAATCCCAGCACTCAGAAGGCAGAGGCAGGTGATTCTTTGAGTTGGAGGTCAACCTGGTCTATACAGTGAGTTCCAGGACAGCCTGGCTACATGGGAAACTCTGTCTCAAAGCCAAAAGAAAAACAAAACTTGTGCACCATTCAAGAAAATAAAATGGATGTATTGAAAATCATTGTGTGAAGAAAAATAAGCCCAAGACAGTATATGTTTTCTTAAATATTGTGGTGGTTTGAATATGATTGACCCATGGGAAATGGCACTATTAGGAAGTATGTCCTTATTAGAGTAAGTGTGTCCTTGTTGGAGGAAGTGTGTCATTGCCAGGGTGGGCTTTGAGGTCCTAATCAGAATAGAGCCTCCTTCTGGCTGCTTTTGGATCAAGATACAGAACTCTTGGTTCCTCCAGCGCCATGTCTGCTTTCATAATGCTATGCTTCCCATCATGACAATAATAGAACTGTAACTGTAATTATAAGCCAGTCCCAATTAAATGTTGTCCTTTATAAGAGTTGCCTTGGTCATGGTGTCTGTTCACAGTAATGAAACCCAACTTAGATAGATACAGAACCCAAATTTAAAATTGTATGTATGTGTGTGTATATGTATGCATGTATATGTATGTGTGCTTATACATGTGTTTATAGATTATGAAACTAGAAGGGAGCAAAGCAGTTCAAGAGTGGTAGGAAACAGGGTAATAGAATACATGGAAAAGAGAAGTGGAAAGGGAAGCTGACTGGGGAAAGGGAGGAAGCAAGCTGCAAGGGTGAGAGGGGAGGGGACTCACAGAACAACATATGACACGCATGTGAAGATGGCATGATGAAACCTCATACTTTGTGCACCTAGCCCCTCCCCTTTAAAGATATGAAAATGACAGCAGGAACCAACCCACATACCCCTTCTCCACACATAAAGAAGGCACATGAGACGATTTATGTTCTGACCCTTTGGTCTTCTAGTTGTGTCAGAGGAACTTTACATTGAGAGTTCAGAATCCTCAATTGCTTGGGACGGCAGGACTACAGTTAGGCTGCCATAGAATCGCTTGCCAAAACTTACATATGGTCATATCAACTCTAGGAAAAGGGCTCTCATGCCTTTCTCTTCACTAAATGACAGAATTTTGTTGACTTTTAGATGCCAATAATATAAGACATTGTTCTATGTACTGCATTGCTAAAGCCGGCGTAACTAAAGTCACTATGGTATGGTATGGTATGGTATGGTATGGTATGGTATGGTATGGTATGGTACTCTGTGAACTAGGATGTCTGCAGATCCATTAACTTATATCCCTAAATAGGGGAGTTAGCCAGAACACTTCCGAGGATTGGAGTAGTTGAAAATGTTCTGATTAACCTAAACACATGGAGGCAGGTGACAAGGTCACTGTCCTCTGGAAGGACATAACTAGCTATTGTTGCAAGCTGCAACCAAGAATACCCATGACCAAAGCCTGCCTGAGGGCTGACCCAATCAGTTAACAGTAAAGCACAGAGCCCTTTTCTTCTCACTTTCTGTACAGTCTACAATGTAGACACTAAGAATCACAAGCCGTACACTCAACCTTTTCTCCAACTAAAAACTGCTGCTTTAGCAGGATGTGGCGGCTCGTGTCTGTAATCCCAGCACTTGGGAGGCAGAGGCAGACAGATCTCTGTGAGTTAGAGGCCAGCCTGATCTACAGAGTGAGTTCCTGGACGACCCAGGCTACCTGGTGAGACCCTGTCTCCAGGCCTTCTTCTAAAAACCAAACAAAAAACCCCACTAACTTCCCTTTGAGATGGTGATGTTCTAACTCTTAGCTACTTAAGAAATCAGTGAAGAGACTCATTGCTTTCACAACAGCGAGGATGGAGGGAAGAGAGCCAATTTTACTGTATGTACCAACATCTTGGATGTGAAGGTATTAAATTAAGTAGTTTTGGAAGCTACGAAATTACTCAGATTAGATAGTCTGGCAGAATGTGGCTATGCTGAAGAGTAAATATCCTAGAATTTAGTATTTTTCTTAGTTTTAAAGACTCTATCTGGCAGATTTAGAAAATGTCCCCCAATTGCTATTAGAATTAGTGGTATTTTCAGAAAACTTACAATTTAGATTTCATCTTAAATGACTTATATTAATCAACTATAGGTCAGAACCCAAAACTGTTGAAATCTTACCTTGCTGAGAACACAGTAGTTCCACCCGAGATCTGTGTTGGAGAAGTACAAAGCTTGCTGGACAATCTTGGTCTCCGTCCAAAGGAGGATTTCCTTAAAAGTGAAGTAGAAATGAGAAAGCAGCTTAGCATTCACTTTAGAAAAGGTGGTACAGCACACACACCATCAATCATATAACAAAACCCCAGGATACAGTTCCTTCAACTTTGGTCAAAGAACTGTGGATTTGCTTCGATCATTTCCACTGTAGCTGGGACAGGAGTGAAGACTCAGAACAAGGGGGGTGAGGTGGAGAGAGAGAGAGAGAGAGAGGAGAGAGAGAGAGAGACAGAGAGAGAGAGAGAGAGAGAGACAGACAGACAGAGAGAGAGAGAGACAGAGAGAGAGAGAGAGACAGACAGAGACAGACAGAGACAGAGACAGAGACACTAGTGTTCTTTAACCTAGCACGGGTAGGGTCTTTACCTAACCAAACTGGACCTCCCAGCCAGCAGGTGGAGCCAACAGTGAGATGAGCTTGTATGGGAGGCTCCACTGAGAAATTCACTGACTTTGAATGAGTTCATCTCTGAATTTTGGTCCCTACAGTTTTCCATTTTTACTGTGATGACCTGTTGTCAAAAATTAACCTCATTTACTTTTAACTTTCTTTCGGTAAGGGACCTGGGATGGACACACCACACGCCTGTGAGGCTCACCGGGTACATTTACCAGCCTTGCTCTTGTCTCTGCATGAGCAGCACAGGGACACCTGACCACAGTGTTCCTGCAAAGGTAGTTTCAGTCCAATACAGCCAGTACTGAGCAGGGGAATGACTGTCCCTCCGATCCTCTGTCCATGTCCAGGCTGCACTGACTTCCTGGGCTATGTCTCCCTTGGGATGTGGATCACCCCTACTTCAGGCCCAGCCCTGCTTAGCATCATCTACAAACACTGGCTATGAGGATTAGTTCCCATTACTGTCTACAACCATACCAGGCCTAAGCTACACGATCTCCTCTGGTTGTCAATTTGACAGGGTCTAGATCACTTAGGAGACAATGCTCTGGGCTTACTTAGGAAAGTTTCTCGATTGAGATACCTAAAGTGAAAGAAGCTATTAATGAGCAACACCGTTCTGTGGGTGGGACCTCGGCTTAATGCTGAGTACTGCGTCCATCTCCCACGCCCAGAGTGTGACTCGCCACCTTGTACTCCTGCCACCATGCCTCCTTCCCAGCCACAATGTGGTGTATTCTATGACCCGAAACAAACCTCCTCACTGAAGTTGCTTCTGTCAGGCATTTAGTCACAGCAACGAGAGGTGCGACTGGGCATATTGACAGCTGGGTATACTGACACAACAGTCACTCATTTCTGTCGATGGCCTGTTAACTTCCATTAGTACTGGAAGAATCACAAGCCATAAAAAGCTACTCGCTTTAACAGGATGTGGTAGCTCATGCCTTTAATCCCAGCACTTGGGAGGCAGAAGCCTGAACATTAGTCCTGGACAGTGTATCTCTTTTGGAGTGTGCTTTCAACGGTGTGATAACAGGATACATAGAAGTACGTGTAGGTAGATGGATATACTTCATACAGGATTTTTTTTCTGGTGGACTATAACTTGAAACAAATGTAAATCCTCTGACATTGATCTGTTACTTAATACTTTCTCTTTGATGCATACTGGTGTGTGTGTGTGTGTGTGTGTGTGTGTGTGTGTGAGTGTGAGAGAGAGAGAGAGAGAGAGAGAGAGAGAGAGAGAGAGAGAGAGAGAGAGTTGGTAAAGGCAGTTGCTGCCAAGCCTGGTGAATTGAGTTTGAGCCCCAAGGCCTCAATGACAGAAGGAAAACATCAACTACTGGAAGCTGTCTCCTGACCTTCACATATGTGACTCATGCCTAATACAAGTTCTTTTTTTTCTCTCTTTCTTTCTTTCTTTCTTTCTCTCTTTCTTTCTTTCTTTCTTTTGACAGAGTTTCTCTATGTAGCCCTGGCTATCCTGGAACCAGCTCTGTAGACCAGACTGGCCTTGAACTCAAGAGATTTGACTATCTCTGTGTCCCAAGTACTCTCCCAAGTAAAGGTGGGTGTCAACAATGCCTGGCTACAAGGGTTTTTTTTTTTTAAGTATTCTATTTATATGATGTATAAAGTTTGCAGCAAACGTGAAGATGAGGAGGGGGGACCCTCCAGGATGTACCAGAAACCTGGGAGGTGGGAGACTCTCAGGACTTAAAGGGAGGAACCTTAGATGAAATGCCCTACAGTGGGGAGAGGGAACTTGTAGAGTCCACATCCAATAGAAAGACAGGGCACCAAGTAGAGGGATGGGGTTGCCATGCACAGCCAAAAACTCTGACCCAGAATTGTTCCTGTTTAAAAGAACTGCAGGGACAAAAATGGAGAAGAGACTGAGGGAAAGGAGGTCCAGTGACTGCCCAAAGTGGGATCCTTCTCAAGGGGAGGCTCCAAGACCTGACACTATTACTGATGCTATAGTGTACTTACAGACAGGAGCCTAGCATGGCTGCCCTCCGAGGGGCCCAACAAGCAGCTGACTGAGACTTACACCCAACCCGTGGACTGAAGTGGGGACCCCTGTGGTTGAACTGGGTAAAAGCTGGAGGAAGTTGAGGAGGAAGGCGACCCCATGGGAAGGCCAGCAGTCTCAACTAACCTGGACCCCTGAGATAGTGCAGATACTAAGCCACCAACCGGGCAGCATACACCATCTGATACGAGGTCCCGGACACATTTACAACAGAGGACTGCCTGGTCTGGCCTCAGTGAGAGAAAAGATACCTAACCCTGAAGAGGGAGTGGGGAGGCCTGGCGGGGTGGGGTAGGGTGATTAGGAGCATCCCCTTGGAGACAGGGACAGGGGAGGGGGGGAATGGTATGAAGGTGGACCAGGAGAGGGATAATGACTGGACTGTAAAAAAAGATTAAACATAATTTTAAAAAGTAAAGATGAATATATTTAGCTATTACAGTGTGGAAATTAATATATATATTTCATAGAGTAGAATTTTTCTCAGCCAATAGTATTCAAAATGATCCAGGATGGCATGATAGATAATGTATCTTGAGCTCCCAAGAGCTATAATCATACGCACACAGACATGCACGCTGCATGCACATGCATGCATGCACACACACACACACACACACGCGCGCGCGCGCGCACTCGCATGGCCAGGCCTGGCACTGGCACCTTTCCTTTTCTCATTTGATGTGTATATGTGCATGTGCCTGTGCACAATATGTGTGGAATGCCCAAAAAGACCAGAAGAGGGCACTGTATTCCCTGAGACTGGTGTTAGGTCATGGTGAGCCACCATGTATCAAACTTGGTCCTCAGGAAGGGGTGCTTCACTGCTAAGCCATATCTCCAGCCCTAGGAATTTGTTCTAAGGTCAATATTAAAACTAATCTTTCATAGAAAAAAAAATCCTATTTCCCCTCCCAAAAGGAAGGAGACCACTGTATTGTAAAGGACTTTAAGCAAGCACTGAAATTGATGCTATCAGTGGAGCTAATAACTCATTGTTAGGATTCTATTGATCTACACTGCGATTTTCAAATACCAGCCTCTTCGACTATTCGAGGTGATTGTTTTTCTTTATGTAGGACTATGACGCATGTTAAATGAGCTGGAATACTAGTTTTACAGTAAGTGTTCACTTACAGAGATGTTCTAAAGAAGGAAGCAGCATCAGAGGGAAACGGGAAAGAGGAGAGGAAATTAAGCAAATAAAAGGCAGAGTAGCCAGAGCGCTATGTTTAAGCACTGGAGGCAGAAGCGAGCCTCACACCTATTCCACTGTTCCACAGTTTCATTTTCACCTTAGACATCCCTCTATTCTAACAACAGAAGCCACCCACGCATGGCTGCCTTGGCAGGTTTAATTAGGTGATACGTGGTTTGCGTTATCTACTTCTAATTACTTAAAAGGCCAAAGACGTTTTCTTACTGTGGCTTTTCTTTATTGGAGCCGCTCATCAGTTTCTCTGAAAGAGAAAAAAAATACTTAATATTTTTTCAACAGTGCTATACCTGACATAAAATTTTAATTGAGAAATAGCTAAGTTTTTTTTAAAGATCGAAACACAGAACGGAACTGTTTAGTTATACAACGACATCCAACCATTCCAATAACCTTAATTAATATTCAGAACAGGATCGTGGTCAAACACAGTCTAAGTAATAAGTCACTTACCCTTTGGATCACACAGTAGCAACCTGCCATTCTGTCTGCTTTTGGGTGCCTAAAACAGAAGTAGGAATAAAAACTACAATTATTATTTTAGTTTGAAGGATTTTGAAAACATATTTCTATGCGCATATGTACTAAAGCCAACTGTTTCTAAACCTTATAAACGGATGGTAAATCTGACCAAAGCATTCTAAAAACAACCACAACAGCAAGAACGAAACCTCCAGCAATGCAGTTTTTATTTCCTTTCTTTTGAGACAAGGCTTCTTTATGCCCTCATGGCTGGCCTTGGTCCTACTATGTAGCCGTGGGTGACCCTGAACTTATTTATTTATTTATTGTTTTTTGCTTTGCCCTCCCAAGTGTTAGGACTGAGGTGGAGAAACGGCTTAACCAGGACAAGGGTAGGCTCATAAGCCAGAGTGACCAAGGACACGGATGACAGGCACGTGCAACAGTGCCAGTCTGTCCAGGCTGGGTGGACACCAGGGCTTCCTGTGTGCATGCTAGGCAGGCACTGTACCAACTGAATCTGCCCCCAGCTCCTTTACCTTTACAACTTCGGTCTTGTCTAGGTAGTTGCTGAAAAACAAACAAGGAATCTTTACTTCATAAACGTCTCAACACCGGTACAGATGTAAATGAAACAGAGCACAGTACTAGGAGCAGGCTGTCAAGCATGGGCTAAGAAGCCATATTATAAAACCTAGAGCAGTGGTTCCCAACCCCCAACCTGGGGGCGTGACCCTGTTGGGGGGGGCCGTCAAACGATCCTTTCACAGGGTCACAGATGTCCATCAGAAAATACAGATATTTAGATTATGATTCTTAACAGTAACAAAGTTACAGTTGCGAAGTAGCAACAGAAATGATTTTATGGTTGGGGGTCACCAGCACACGAGGGTTTCAGCATTAGGAAGGTTCAGAACCGCTGCTCTAGAGAAACCAACTTTCTTCTCTCTCACCTTGAGGTCCACCTAAATAGAGCTGCAGGGACGATTCTGCATGGGACAGTGGTAATGTCTTGAACGATCCACTAGCTCTGCTATCTCCTCACTTCATTATCTTGGACTCTAGGTCTAGACTAAAATACAATCCACAGCAGGCCCTAGGAAACCCTTTCCCCTGAGCTGACTCTGGAAATCACAGATACACGTCTCTCTCAGCTTCAACAAACTGAATGATAAACGCCACTGTCCAGTTTGCTGGTGCCATCAAAGATAACTTTTAGAGAAAACTGGGGCCAGCGGAAGGTGGCAGCTTCCACATTTAGGATATGGGGTTTATTCAAGGATTATTTAAATGTATACATGTACAAATCGATCTTTTATTTAATCCAATGAGGCGTTCTCCAAGTCTTTGTTGCTTTCTAGGCTCTCCAGTTATGGGACTGACTTCCCTCACAATGGAGTCCGCTATATATCCGGATAAGTCATTTAGTTGTTTTTTTTTTTTTTTTAAAACAATTCACTTGTCCCTCCACTTGGCTCCACGGCCCAGGGCAGAGAGGATTGTTTCTGAGATAGGGTCTTACTTTGTAACTCTGTCTGACCTAGAACTCACTACACAGAGCAAACTGGGTTTGAACTCACAAAGATTCACCTGCCTCCCAAGGGCTGGGATTACAGATGTGTACCATCATGCCCAGGCCTCAAACCAGACTTATAAAATGGTTGTTACTACATACCTGGGAATTTCAGGAATACAAAACTCAGGGACAAGACTGTGAACAACAAAGCAGAGAGGCGTTACTTGGTACACTCCCTTTTCAAATGGCTCTCGTTGACAATGGTTCTAAAGCTTTGTCTTAACTCGGCCCCCAAGAGCTGTGCTTCCAGACACTGAGGGTCCCTGTCCCCAGCTGGCTTTGACTGGTAATAAAGAATTGCCGTGGGTTGGGAATTTAGCTCAGTGGTAGAGCGCTTGCCTAGGAAGCGCAAGGCCCTGGGTTCGGTCCCCAGCTCCGAAAAAAAGAACCGGGGAGAGGGGGTGGGGGGGAAGAATTGCTGTGCAGCCAATGGCTGGGCAAGGAGATGGGGTGGGACTTTCAGACTACACAGGCAAGGGACTGAGGGAGAGAGGAGAATCCCCATGACTCAGAAGCAGAGAGATCAGATTTAAAAGCTGCAAGAGAGAAATCATCCAGCAATGTAGGTGTAAAGGGAAAGCAGCCCCATGGGAGGGCTGTCCAGAAGGTAACAGGGCAGCAAAGATAAAATATAGATTTAGGGGGCTGGAGAGATGGCTCAGTGGTTAAGAGCACCGACTGCTCTTTCAGAGGTCCTGAGTTCAAATCCCAGCAACCACATGGTGGTTCACAACCATCTGTAATGGTATCTGATGCCCTCTTCTGGTGTGTCTGAGGACAGCTACAGTGTACTTATATATAGTAAATAAATAAATCTTTAATATATATATATATATATATATATATATATATATATATATATTTAGAAGGTATTAACTCAGGAATACAGGAGGAGAGTGTGTGCTAGCCACGGGGAGGTTTGGAACTGCACAGACATTGAGCTAGTCAAGGCATATCAAAATTAGCTAGTGTGTGTATGTCTGTCTGTCTGTCTGTCTTTCATTCTTGAATCCAGAGCTCTTGGGCTGGTGCAGAGGAACCATGCACACCCCACGGGGATCCTAAAGTAGATTAACTATTCACCGCTACAGTCTCTCTCACACAGACTCTCTGTCTTGAGCAAAGCAGAGACTTTCACCCAGGGCTTTGCATTCTGGGAACTCTGACCAAGACAGACATGAAATAGGTTATTGACTTGACTCTCCATTGTGGAGCTGATGGAGAGCTATCAGAATATGAGTATCAGAATAACAAGGATCTTTGGAGGGAAACCAGTTGTGGAAAACTCTAGGCAAACAGTAGGATAAATGCAAATATTTTTCTCTGGTTCTCTAGGTCAGGATGAGACAGTGCGACAATGAAATAAAGAGGCTCCATGGATTGCTGTAGTCTTGTGGACACACTGTGTACATTCTGGTAAGATAGGCAGAGCCTTAGAGCCCTCCCCTCCTCTCCAGCTTCAGATCTGCATGGACTTTGACCCTTATTTGGACCACACTATCAGACATAGCATTCTCTTCCCATTTCGGGAGAAATGGAACAGCCAGAGCTCAGATCTTGATGGAGACCCAGACTGTCTTCAGTCCGGCCTTTACCATTTCAAGGAAATGTCTGTCCACCGGCCCTGTCTCATCCTAACACTGAGCTCCTTACAAGTCTGTAATACTCAGGAGCCTGAGCTCTTGGTAAGAGGCTGGATTCAAAGCTGATTCTCCACTACTTGGGTGAGTTGGGAAAGTGACTTCATTTCTTTAAGCTTCAGCTCTTTCACTTCAAAAATGGGGATTTTCAATGGGGCTGACTTAGCTGGATAAATACTATGTGGGGTGAACTATATGAAGGGTTTAGTGCAGAGACTGGCACATAGAATGGACAGCTACAAAACAAACAAAAAACCTTCACACACACACAAGACCAACAAACAAGCAAATACACACATGGGGCTAGAGAGATGGCTCAGGAGTTAAGAGCACTGATTGTTTTTCCCAAGGTCCTGAGTTCAATTCCCAGCAACCACATGGTGGCTCACAACCATCTACAATGAGATCTGGTGTCCTCTTCTGGCACGCAGGCAAAATGCTGTGTAAATAGTAAATACATCTTTAAAAACAAACAAAATATGTCCTTTGTGATAAGATTGTTTGGGGAAGCAAAATACAAGCCGTGATTGTGACAAGCAGACTAGCTGAGTGGTGGTGGCCTGAGCCTTTAATCCCAGCAGAGAGTCAGAGGCTGGTGGAACTCTGAGATTGTGGCCAGGCTGGTCTACAGAGTGAATTCCAGAACAGCCAGGTCTACATAGAGAAACCCTGTCTCAAAAAGACAAAACAACAAAAAGATGCAGACTAACTTTGAAGATTTTTTAATTAACTTACAAAGCCCCCTCAGCCCTGGAGTACTGATACATGTTAACCCAGACCACGGCTTCAGGAGAATGCTTTAATGCTGAACATGGAAGCCCTGAGCACCCTCTGGATTCTGGAATAAGGGTTGAGCTTATTCACGTCTGTCAACAGCTCCTTTGGCAATGGGAATAATTATGACTGTTTCCAATTCACATGTAACATTCAACATCTATTTAAAACAAAAATTTGGGCTGGTCTGTAGTTTAGGGGAAGAGTGTACTATGTAGTTAGTATGTGCAAGGTGCTGGGTTTCATCCTCAGCACGAAAACGGAAATGAAAACCTTCAAGTCTGTGCTAAGTTGGGGAGGCACAAGGATGAGGATTTCCTGCCCTTGAGAGCTAGCATCTCAAGGCAGAAACAGGTTCCTCCTGTCCAGGCTTCAGAGTGCTCTACCCAGGCTTCTGAGAGGCTTCAGTGCAATTTTTCTGTACTGTTCAATTTGAGATGACAGTGAAGACTGGATCAATCAGTCTCTTTGAGCACACGGACAAGAGGCGATGTGCAAGAGGAGGCTGCACATCGCTTCGAGGCCTTTTGGCTAAGGGCAAGTGAAGAGGAGGCTGCATGCAGTGGAGGCACGAGTGGGGGCGGAGGAAGAGCATTAGTGAGCTGTGCCTAAACCACGCTCTGGGGCCACAATCCAGACACAGCACCTCTGTTTCCTGCCTTCCTTCCATAGCCGTATTTTCTACAAGAATCTATGAACAATGTACTATATAATCTGTCCCCAGATTTTTGGAAAGATCTAGCTGCCCAACTACAAAGGTCATGGTGCTGTTCCCGAGCAGACCCACTGTGCTGGCTGGTTTTACGTCAGCTGGACATGAGCTAGAGTCATCTGAGGGGAGGGAACAACTGAGAAAATGCTTCCATAAGATCTGGCTGTAGGCAAGCATGTTGAGTATTTTCTTAATTAGTGATTGATGGGGAGGGTCCAGGACATTGTGGTTGGTGCCAGCTTTGAACTGGTGGTCCTGGGTGTTTCAAGAAAGCAGGGTTAGCAAGCCATGAGGAGCAAGCCAGTAAGCAGCACCCTTCCATGGCCTCTGCATCAGCTCTTATCTCCAGGTTCCTGCCCCATTTGAGTTCCGGCTCTAACTAACCTCAGGGAAGGACTGTGATATGAAAGTGTAACAGACCCTTTTCCTCCCCAAATTGCTTTGGTCACTGTCTTAGAGTTCTACTGCTACGAACAGACACTATGACCAAGGCAACTCTTGTAAGGACAACATTCAATTGGGGGCTAGCTTACAGGTAAAGAGGTTTAGTCCATTATCATCAAGGTGGGAGCATGGCAGAGTCTAGGCAGGCATGGTGCAAAAGTAACTAAGAGTTCTACATTTTCATCTGAAGGCTGCTAGCAGAACACTGGCTTCCAGGCAGCTAGGATGAGGGTCTTAAAGCCCACACCCACGATGACACACCTACTCCAGCAAGGCCACACCTACTCCAACAGGGCCACACTTAATAGTGCCACCCTCTGGGCCAAGCATATTCAAACCACAACAGTCAAGGTGTTTCATCACAGCAATACTAACTCTAACTGGGACACTCACTGTGGTAATTCATAAGCTAACAGTGACAGGCCTAGTCATGTGTCTGTGACCCAAGTTTAATTTGTCACAGTCTTTTCCATAGGCTTTCCAAGTAGGACTGTCATAAAGTTAGGATCATGTGAGTCTAGAACTCCAGGATGCAAAATAAGGAAAGGAAGAAAGGTTGGTCAAGGGGGATGAGGAAGAGAATGAGAGAGAGCAGAAGCGAGAGAGAGAATAAACACAAATATAAGAGGCATACACATACATCTCTAATGCTATCTGAGTTCCTGATCCACTCAATCTCTTTCCCTACTATGGGTTAGACAGCTAATTTCTCATTTTATACCTGAAACAAATCTGAGTTATGGGGATTTTGTTTTTGTTATTTGAAACCAAAAGAAACCTTGACTGCCAAGGTTTTTTTTTTTTCCTTTTGGTATCCTGTGATAAGAGCTTTGATAATAGAAGTAGCATAGCCTCTGAGCATGTCAAGTCAGAAGTGTTCAATCTACCTGCCAACTTTGAATACATGGAAAGAATCCCAGCCACAAGCTTGTAACATTTAAGGTTGGATCCTTCCCCATAGGATGCCCCTGAGCCAAGCTTCACTGTGAAGGTGACATTTATCCAAATTGGGACCACAGTCAGGTAGTAATAGCAATTGTCCAGTTCAGAGCTGGAGAGTGTCTGCTGAAGAAGTTAGAAAGGTTTGTGGGAATCAAACAGTAGTGTCAATAGTTGCCAGATTGCTAAGGAGTTAGGGTTGTAACTATTGCACAGTGCAAACCAAATTCAAGGCTTTGAAGAAGAATGGAAGATTAAATTGATCACAGAAATTTGGTGGAGGGTAAATTTGAGAGAGAACAGAGTCAAGAAGACCAGATAAGAGTTCAGAGAAGTTGCTGGCCTGTTGGTGATTCACTGCCTAAGTCTGTGAACAGAAGTGAACATGGCTACATCATCCATGTAGAACGAGAGAAGCTCAAGGATAGAATCATGGTTCATAATATCCAGGAAGCAGATAAGAAGACATACCAATATGCACACCCCCACTGTGGAGACATGGCTAGAGAATCCAGGAAGGATCTTGAGAAAGGAAACTGGTTCTTAGCCCAGCACAGTGTCAAAATACCTATAAGTGCAGGGGGGCCGAGGCAGGAGGGCTACAAATACCAGGCCAGCCTGGGCTATACAGCCAAGTTTAAGGCTAGCCTGGACAACTTCGCATCTGTCTGAAACACAAATGTTCGGTGGTAGGTCATTTGCCTAGCATTTGCAAGATCCTGTGTTCATTCAGTATGAGAGAGGAAGAGAAACAGAGAGAAATTGTTTCTTAGTTATAAACGTGTATCCTACATCAGCTTAAAAGCATCGTGTCATCAGGTACTGCCTAGACTGGACTCCAGCACCACCAAACGAACAAACAAGCTCCCTTGCTGGTTAGGTATGGGGTGTGTGCCAACAATCCCAGTAGGCGGAGGCAGGAGTATGTTGACCATGAGTGCCAGGCCAACCTGTGCTAAATATTTACACTAAAGGAGGAGGAGGAGGGAGGAGGAGGAAGAGGAAGAGAAGAAAGACAAATTAAAAGAAAAATGGAGGTCTAGAGGTCTTCCATATGAGCTCATCATAGTTTCATTCACTTATTCTTTCTTTGTCTTCTTACTAGATGGAGTTTCGTAGAAGGGACTTCATGTATCTGCCTATTTCTAGGGTCTACTGCACTCCATACCACATGATCTGATGCCCAGTAAACATTTTCTGAATGAGTAGAACTGGAAAGAAACAGAGAACACAACATATAAACTGGAGTTTAGCTGTTCAACATGGCAGCCACTAGCCTCATGGAGGACTTGAACACCCCATTTAGAAGTCTAGATTTAGAAGACAATAGTACCCAAAACTGAGGTAAGATTATCTCACATACACACACCCTTAGGTATAAGCCACTAACAGCAGCCAGTGGGGTCACTCAGGCTGCAAAGTCCAAACAGGCTTTTACCAAATGAGTTGTTAACACTGAAGATTCAGATTCTCAAACAGTCTCATTTAGGTTTCTCTTCTAATAATGGAAGACATGACATTTTTCTTCATTGTATTTATGGAACTATTCTACTCTTTATTCTCTTTGTTTTCATAAGCAACCTTATGCTCTAACTGGCAGAGAACGGATGAAATGACAGATGGGTGTATATGTTCTGTCCTGGAAACTGTGGTGAAGTGCGGTGGCGGGCAGAGCACAACCCAGGCACATTTTACCGTACAGCCCCAAATGCATATAAAATGATCATCCATCACTATTGTGGTTTGCTCTGCTGCTGGGTACTGTAATGCGAAGTGCAGGCTCGAGACCCGGTTGCCCCACAGACAAGAAAGTCTGCATGTAGACCAAGAGACACTGTGTGATCTTGCCCATTAAGTTATTTCCGATTGGTGAATAAAGATGCCTACAGCTTATAGCTGGGCAGAAGAGGCATAGGTGGTGCTTGATGTTCCCAGCCTGGGGCTTAGGGGAGTCCACGAAGAGAAGGAGGAGGAGGAAGAGGAAGAGGAGGAGGGGGAGGAGTGGGGAGGAGGAGGAAGAAGAGGAGGAAGAGGAGGAAGAGGAGGAGGAGGAAGAAGAGGAGGAGGAAGACACCATGGGTTAAGAGTCAAAAAGCAAACAAAACAAAACAAAACAAAAAACAAAAACATGGCCCTGAGAGCTGGCCAATTGGAGTTAAGAGCAGCCCAGATAAAATATAGTAAGTAATAACCTGGATTTATTAATAAAAAAGTGTATTTTAATAACATAGAGGGGCGATATCTGCCCAGCTCTACAATAAGCTCTAAGGCTTATTATAAATATAAAGGCTGGATATGTGCTCTGTTTGAAAACTGAATGGTTAAAAGTGGGATAAAAACCCCAAGTTAAAATTAAAAATACAGCATATTGGTGCCCAATATGGGGCAAAAACTCACTTTAAAATTTTTAAATTTCAGATCAAATGAAAAGCACAAGCTGTCCCTTTAAGACTATGGAGACCTAGTTTCTTAACAAAGTTGTTTTTTTTTTCCCCCAAGCCATGCAGGGTTCAGAACTAGGGCTAACATCCATCCTGATTTGGTATACATGATTCTGGGGTTTGCACCCTAGACAGACACAATGCCAACATGCAAAGTCCTAAACCAAACCAACACGCCAAGCAACAGGCTCAAACTCCAGCCTGGGGTCTTCCCTGACGCTACTCTATGCTGCCTTGGAGAGGCAACTTAACCGCACAGGTGCTAGAAGACCCTGGTATGCAACGAAGCTGGCAAAATCCTGCTGCTCAGAGAACAAAAAGCAAGGCTGCATGCCTCCCACGATTAAAAAAATTATAAAAATAAATAAATTAAGATGTTATGCTACCTTAAGCAACTGGTTTCCTTCAACGTGGCCTCTAGGGGAATACTGGGACTTCTTGTCCTAGCACATGACACATATATGATGGCTTGAAAATACGCTCATTCAGTAATAGAAGGGAATTTAAATAAAGTTAAATAAAAGAATATTAATCTCTACAAAGAGAAAGGGGGTATATTTATTCACAGAGATATTACTCTCCAAAGGGAGAAAGAAATAAAAATTAAAATGTTTTCAAGTATACATAGATAAATAAACAAATCCAGGCCTTTGATCTCAATACTTAGAGGACAAAGGCAAGGGCAGATAGGTTTCTTATGAGTTCGAGGACAAACAGTGGTGGCACATGCCTTTAATCTCAACACTTGGGAGACAGAGACAGGCAGATCTCTGAATTCAAGACCTGTCTGATCTGGAGAGTAAACTTTAGGACCCTCCCCCCCCCCAAAAAAAAACAAAAACAAAAACACCACAAAAAAACATACAAAACTATTTTATGGTCATAATCTTACATTAATAAAAAATTAAGGTTATATTTTGTTACATTAATACAAAATTTTATATATTAATACAGGTTTAAGGTTTTCATTGATATAAATCTTTGTATATTAATACAAAATTTAAGATTAATTTTGTTACTCTTGGATAAACATTATGCCTATAAAACTCATATAAAAATACAAGGCTTGATCCCAATCCCTTTAATAACTACTGTTACAAATTGTTTAAAATAATTAAGTAATACGAGTTAACAGTCAGTCAAACTCATAGTCATATTAGGTACTACTTTAAATTATCACAAAAAATACATCCTGGGTTATACATATAATAAATAGCTAAAATCAAACGGTGTTTATTTATTCAAGTATGCTATAAATAGATAAATGATCTTCAAAAATGTCAAAGATCCACAAATTATAACATTTAAAATCATCCCATTATTAAAAAAAAAATCTTTTGACTATGAGACACATTTGCTACTAACAGTAACCCCATTTCACTTCAATAAAGATACTAAGCATCAATAATTACAAAGAAAGTTGCTTCCATTGTGGCAGGCTAACCACTAGATAGAGAAAAAAAAAAAAGCCCTAACTTTATCTGTAGACAAAATGCTGTCTGAAAAGGACAGATAGATTCAAAACAATCAACTCCTAAGCTCTGCCAAACAAGGTAAGCTAGTCCTTCATAATTCCTGCTTCACTTAAAGTCTGTCAGATGTTCTGGGCCAGAAGGCTAGAGACAGATGCACCAATGTTGTAAGAGATATCAGAGACTCCCCAAGTGATAAGCTATCTGTCATTTCTATAATTTTTAAAAACTTCATTCCTGCACTTCCTACATACTCAAATAATATTTATTCCTTCTCAAATCTATGATGTGGTTAAAGACTACAAATCTCTTGGTTTGAAATAAACAAATGTTCTAGGTCTAAAATATGTTTTTAAAATGATATGAGTCAAAATAATAATGTATATACATTACATATGTATATACATATACAATAATGAGTAAAATAATGTATATACAAATTTCTAACTCACTAAAATAAGATAAATGATGAAGAAACTTTATCTAAATTGCCAAACATAATGGACTGGATGTTGTAAATATATATGAGACTTTATAATTTTCATAATTATTATAATTATATTCAATTCATATTTTTTAAAAAGCCTTTTTAATGAGACAAAAAAATTGTTGAGGTTTGGTCTGTTGATATGTATTGTAATGTTAAGTGTGGGTCCCCAAGACTTAGTTGCCCCAGAGACAAGAGAGTCTGCACGTAGATCTAAGTGACACCATGTGACCTTACCCCCAAGAATAAAGATGTCTACAGCCTATAGCGGGACAGAAGACACATAGGTGGTGCTTGATGTTCCCAGCCTCGGGGCTGAGGGAGGCTATGAAGAGAAGGTAAGGGAGGAAGGAGGAGGAAGACACCATGGGTTAAGTGTCAAAAAGCACAGCCTGAGGGCTGGCCAATTGGAGTAAAGAGCAGCCCAGATAAAACATAGTAAATAATAACAGGGTTATTAATCAAAAATAAGTTTTAATAACATAGAGGGTAGATTTCTGTCCAGCTGCAGTGCTTATTAAGGCTTATTATAAATATAAAAAGGCTGTGTGTGTGTGTGTGTGTGTGTGTGTGTGTGTGTGTGTTCTCTGAAAACTAAATGGTTAAAAAGGCGGGATTAAAAATCCCAGATTAAAATTGAAAATTTCTACCACACATCACTTATACCCAGAAGTACTTAAAATATAAACTGTGTCTTTCCTCCTTGACAGGATGGTAGCTTGCTGGAGGCAGCCTGTGTTCAAATTTCGACAGACCTTGTAATTTTGAGTCAATCCCTTACCCCCTGACTCCTGTTCAGGGGAACATACAACAGAGCTTAACTGGGAATACAGGTAAACGCCTCAACTCCTCCTTATGTTGTCAGTACCCATCGCTTGGCCTTGAAAGGAGAGTCGTGAACCATGTACTCGGAAACGAAACCAGTTCTACTTGGACACGGAAGCAGGGGGCACAGCTAAAGTACACAGCTTTACTGCCATGCATGGGTGAGAGAATGGAACTGTGGAGAGGGTGCAGTGGGAATCCCTAGAGTTTGGGGATTGAGCTCTGGAAACTCAACAGAGATTTTTTCTGCTGAGGTGCTTTGCTTTCTGGAGATCAAAACAAACCCCCAAACCCTAGTAACAGACAAGTGTTTGTATTTGGGAGCCAAGTATTTGACTTTGGTTGTTAGGAGAATGAAACAACGTAGTTTTTTGTTTTGTTTTGTTTTGTTTTTCCTTTTTTTCCAGATCTCCTTTTAAAAAGCAACGTTCTTGGGATAAGAACAAACTTGCTTCAGCAAGTAAGTCACCTTACAGTACCGGTGCCACCGTGATACTTAATATTTAAATGCTATTGGTGTGTGGTGCAGAGTGGTTCAAGGAGTCAAAAGTCAAAATCTTGATTTTTGGATATTTCAAGTCATCCGGATTGGATTTAGGGGCAGTTTGTAGTGCGAACTTTTCTCCTGGGAGATCCAGGAGGGCCAAAGTTCACAGTGCCAAATGAGTTACAGATAGAGGGCAAGCCTAGGTATATGCTCATCTCTATAAACCATTAAGTTGTTTGCAAAAGTAAGTAAAAGAATCGTGAGCAACGGGGGCGGAGCTGGAGGCCCTAGGATGGAAGGGAAGTTTCTCATTTTGCGATAGGGTGAGATAACCCTACACAGGCAGACTTTCCCTCCTCTCAACCTAGCATCCTACCTTCTCTGCCGGTGCTTCGACAGCCGTGGGGTTCCAGAGGCCCAACCTGGAGTGGTAGATAAAATTTCAGGATTAGGTGCTGTTCGAAGGTGCAGGTTGGGACCCGCCACTTCTGGGGGTGCGGGGAAGTTACTCACGGTCATTACTGCGCTGCTTACCCTCTGGCCGCCCAGCCAAGGAGTTTCGGCGAAGGCCAGACCAGGAAGGCCAGCCCCGCTCCGCACTTGAGCTGGGTTCCGAGCCGCGAGCCTGGGACGCCGAGTCGCCATGGAGACAGGACGGGCTGCAGCAGGAGGCCCGGGAACCACGGGAGCTGCCCAGCGACTGGACCACCCGACGCAGCGGCGGGGCGAGCGGGGCGGAGCGCGGCTGGCCCGGGGCGGGGCGAAGAGCGCGGGGCGGGGGCGGGGCGGGAGCCGTTCCAGCTGCAGGAACCACGTGAAGGGCGGCGCGGGCGGCGCGGGCCCAGCGCCCCGAGGTACTGGGGGTTACGCTGCGGGGCAAGTTGGGGGCACACACCCTGGGGCAGGCTTGACCACGTACCCTGGTTACTTTGAGAAAGGCTGGAGACAGGGAGACTGGAAAGTCGGTGTCCATACCTGATCCTGACTCTAGGTGGCGGAGGGAAAGGGGCGAGGTGGCTTCATTGGGGGTTACAACTTGTGGAAGAAAAGATGCCTTGAGTTGGGAGGGATGGGTGCCTCTGGATATGAATGAACAAAAATCCCCTGCACCTGAGATCGCCCGGAGAAGATTATGGGTTTCCTGGGGATCTCGACATCAGTTCTCCTAGGGATCCGGTTCAGATGTTTAGAACCAGGCTCGCCTTTCCCACCCAGCCCCGGGCCAAGTCTGGGTTCCCTTTTGCGCCGCCCGGGCTGCTACTGAGGCACCTCAGCCAGTTGGAGGTCTTATGCTTCACTGCTTCGGTCACAAAAGAGGGTGGGAGGACACTGTTAGAAAATTTCAATAGTCTCTCAAGCTTATCTTCTAGGGGGGGAATGGGTAACCTCTCTTCTTGGACACAGAGAACTTGTTGCTAGGCAACAAGTTTTGAAGGGGACACGTTTGTTGGAATCAAACCTGGATTCGAATTTCAGATAGTGGCCAGAATATAAGATAAATAATAACTATCTTTAAGGGTCCTCTGGGGACATGCATTTTACATGATGGTGAAAATATATACGTTTTAATGTATAGAAACAGACTTAATTACGACATTATTATAAAAATAGAACCAGCCAAATCACTATGAACCAAGATACAGAAAGTTTGCATTATTATACTTTTTAAAGCTAGAATGCAAGTTTACGGAACTCAATGAAATCATTGACAAATGCAGGCCTTGTTTGATAAGGACCCAGCAAGCCCGGACTTCTGCTATTGCAGGGACCGGAACACTATACATATCAGATGTCTTAAGTTTTACCCAAGTTCTTTCTCCGTAAAAGGCAGAGGGAAAGTGTAATCTTAATCATGTTTAAAACCCTCAGTTTTGTTAAATTTGCTTGGTATTGCTAAATAGGTAATGGCACCGTTGCTCCATACATTGTCCTACTGTAAGGAAGTGCAAGACAGTATCAAACCGACCTGATTAAAAGGTCTCTGCCCCCTACAGCGCAAAGGATTCGCCCAAGCCAGTTTATACCCTGCAGGGTTTTCAAGGTGTGTCTGTGGTTTCTATTTCTCAGAACACGGAGAGAGAAACTCTTTACAGACTAAATGACGACTGACAGGTGACTCAGGTAATTATTATGCATCTAAATAAAATAGCCAACTTTCGGGGTAACAGAATTAAAGGTCATTCCAGTAGAGCACCTGGCCCAGTGCCTGTTAAACTCCACAATGGTCGTTATATTTCACTTTTTGCATAACATCAGAAATAATTCACTCTATAACCTCCAAGCAGAAGTTGCTTGGGTTTTTTTTTTTTTTTTTGATACAGTGCTCAAATATAAAGCAAAGTTTAGTTCTAACCTGTGCTTTTAGACACTGAATCTAAAGGATCTGCCTAGTAAAGAGTTGTTCTAAAGTGAAGAGGAAATGCTCATGAAGATACTATGTCTTCCACAGCAGCTACTATTACACTCCATGGTGCTTTGGGTTTTGGTGGTCCTAGGAACCGGATCCCGGACTTTATACCTTAGGCAAGCGGTCGGAGCTACAATCAGAGCCCTATCGCCAGGATTTTTAATGGGTAATTTTTTTTTTAAATTACCGATCTGAATGTTAGCAGAGTATGATAAAAAGAACACGTTTAAATAACATTTAGCGTTTTTTATTGTTTTTTATTGTTTAGCGTTGATATTTTCGCTAATATCAGGATTGTAGGTTGGCTATGAAGAACTTGCCTATCACACTGCTGCCCTGGGCACCGAAAACAAAAAACAATCTCTCTCGAAACAAAAGCCCAGGGTCACTCTCACGATGGACAGTTTTCAACCTACCAAACCCCACAACCGTAAAAATGTAAACTACCCAGGATTCTACTGCCCAGTAGTAACCTCTGTCATTAATTCTTATTTTTTATTTCTAGCCCTCTTTTGTGCACATGTTAACTTTTACTTTTGGGCACATGTTTACTTACTGACATTTGTTGGTCTCTGTTGTTGGTACCCTTTTTTTGTTTGTTTAACATTTTCTCTCGAATGTTTCACAATGTGTTTAGCCTTCAAAATATTTTAATGGCAAATATATGATATATATTACAACTTACTTAATTTGTTCAGACAGTCCCTGATTTGGAAATTTCTAACTTTTCTTCTGCTAATTCATTGTTTCTGAACATCTTTGTTGGAAGCTGAGAGTGAGGCTATACTCTGGCCATGAGATGCAAGAGCTGAACAGTAATTGTAAGAAAGAAGGTTTGGGCTGTGTTAGGGCCTTTAGACCCAGCACCCGGGAGGAAGTGCCAGGCAGACCTCTGGGAGTTCAAGGGCAGCCCAGTCTACAGAGTGTTCCAGGACAGCAAGGGCTACACAGAGAAACCCTGTCTCCTGTCTCAAAAAACAACCCTGTCTCAGGAGATAAAAAAGGAAGGAAGGAAGGAAGGAAGGAAGGAGGGAGGGGAGGGAGGGAGGGAGGGAGGAGAGAGAGAGAGAGAGAGAGAGAGAGAGAGAGAGAGAGAGAGAGAGAGAGAGAGAAAAGACAGGTTTTGATGACCATCTTTGTAAATAAATCTTTGATGGCATCTTTCATTCTCAGATCAGATTCCTAGGTCTATGAAAACATAACTTCAAAAAGGCATTCTTTGAGCTTCAAAGGCAGTCTTAAACTAAAATTCCGAACTGTAAAATATTAACTTTTTGGAAAAGTACCAACAACGGACTTAATATTTATTTTGTGCAAAGTGTGAACCAGAAGAAGATGCTTTCTTGCTAGTTGCTGGGAAACACCGAGGGGGTTTGAAGTGTATTGACTTTGGCTTTTCTCTCTAATTCTTTCCAGGATTTGCTGGTTTGCTCAATAGTTGTGAGATTGTTTGAAGTCTATGCAAATCACCCCACTTCCTCTTCTCACAGCTAAAGTGCTAAGGATGCTGTTTAATTTCCAGCTTCCCTCTTGTAAACACAGGGCGGCTGAGCTTTGCTCCCATTTCCCTTCTCATGGGAGACACTTTGCATCTTTACCCTAACCTCAAACGTACTTCTTCTCAACAAAATTATCACACACTCACTCCTGCATGGCACTTGACTTAACACTTCCCGCAGTTGGTTCTAGTTAAGAAGTGTCAGTGGATGATTGCAGTTAGAGAGTTTCATTATAGAGAGTTTTTACGATAGCCACCGCTGATGACACAGTTGTGTGTTGTCATTGGTGGATAAGAATTGGTTAAAGAGTAGCATATATATATTGTATATAGTAGCATATATATATTGTATATTGTAGCATATATATATTGTATACAGTAGCATATATATTGTATATAGTAGCATATATATGTATATTGTAGCATATATATTGTATATAGTAGCATATATATTGTATATAGTTAGCATATATATATTGTATATTGTAGCATATATATTGTATACAGTAGCATATATATTGTATATAGTAGCATTATATATAAATTGTAGCATATATAGTATATAGTAGCATATATATTGTATATAGTTAGCATATATATTGTATATTGTAGCATATATATATTGTATATTGTAGCATATATATTGTATATTGTAGCATATATATATTGTATATAGTAGCATATATATATTGTATATAGCTCCGCCTATACAGGTACTTTTCAAAGCAGTTTATATTTTCACGCGTCTTCAAGTGTTGAGCTTCCTGCTCCTCCTATTAAGGATCACCTTTGTTCCCGCGCAAGCTCCTTTGCCTTGGCTTCCATATTTTGAGTCTAGTCAGGAGATGCCCGTGAAGTGTTTATTTATTATTCTGGAATCAGTAGAGGGAGCCTGGTGCCGAAAGATTATGACTGCAGACATACGAATCATGGTTGTCTTCCAGTTCTTGATGTGTGGATGAGTTTAAACACTGATGTATATGTAAAACAATGATGATTTTTAAAGTCGACTTGCGTATACAATCTCTCCTTAAAAGACCAGAAAGTGACCGGCTGCTAGTGCTAGCTAGGCCTCTTAACCGTCTCAGTGAGACTGTCGAGAATTCCACTGTCCTGACTCTCTTCAGTGATCCCCGCGCTGATATTCCACTGGGGTCAATTGTGTGAAACACTTACTCCTTTCTCAGTGCACAATGTAGGTCGCCCTTCCACTCCTGTGGGCACACCGTCACGACTCTTAGCTTTGTCAGAACCTTAAAGTAAGTGACCACTTCCGATCCAGTGTCTTCATACTGCTGTCTCAAGTGCACCGTGCTACAGTGTGGTTGGATTGCTCCCCCAGACGCGCAGGGAAGCCCCTACCATCCCACAGAGAGCTCACAGAACTCTAGGAGGACGCCTAACACACCACCACGCCTTTCGCAGACTAGCGATTCTCTTTGCCTCCTGCTCATACCACAGCATGATAGAGAGTGCCTTGTACATTTGTGTCTTGCTGAAGACTCTCCTCAGCCCAAGGCAGCGGCCGCTTCTCACACGTCACATGTCTGTGTGTCACACACAAAGGGAAGACAGTCCCTTTGTGCTACGCCATAGTTCTATTTTTAAAAAATTGCATTTCTTCATTTAGTATGTGTGTGTGCCAACGTGTGTGTGTGAGTGTGCTATGGTGCTACGTGGAGGTTATACTGTAATAGGTTATTTGCTGCCCTTGGGCCTTTTCCAGGGATTGAACTCAGGTCAGGATTGAGCTTGGCAGCAAGCATCTTGAGCAGTCTTTCCGGCTACTTAGTTTGTATTTGTTTAATATTGCCTTAGGCTGGGTAGTATTAGAACATGCCTTTAATCCCAGCACTCAGGAGGCAGAGCAGTCGGATCTCTGAGTTCGAGACCAGCGTGGTCTACAAATGAGTTCCAGGACAGCCAGGGCGACACAGAGAAACTTTGTCCTGAGCGCGAGTTCCCCAGAGCTTATTACAAATAGCAGCCACGCTCCTATATGGCATCTCACCTTTTCTGGCATCTCGTCTGAACAGCACTTTCTCAGCTCGTCCCCTGAGGAGACTCACAGCTCACACGTTTTCAGCCCTATCAGACTTCTAACCCATCGATGTGGTCACCTTTCCTTAGAGGATCCCCATCTTATCCCAGACCCCCACAGTTCATCTTATTTCTTACCTGTCATATGCCGTCATCGCACCCCCACCCCAAACCCCCGGCCCCGGCCGTGCCCCTCCCCCAGCTCTTCATCTCCCTTACCTTTCTGTGCAGGTAAGAAACTCATCAGGAGTTATGAGAAACCCTGTCCAAGAGTGAGAGTCAGGAGCTGTCTTAGGAGAGTGTGTGAGGCTGTCTTACAGGACAAGGGAGCAGCGAGTTCATATCCAACCCCTCCCCATGGTCCGTACCTGCTCCACACGGTTCCTGTTCAGCTGTCAGCTGCATTCACTCCTGCCCTGGTGTTTCCGTCCGAAGGATATGCCTTTCAAGAAGAAAATCGATTCCTGTAACTGGCTACCCATCCTCCACATCTGTATGGATTCTTAACCGCACACACCACCCCCACCCGACACTGTGCCGGTATTCACAGTGCGCATGTTCAGTATCCACAGTGCGCATGTTCTTTTCTCACTGCATAGAAGGGATCATCTCCAATCACAGAAGTGGCCCTAGGGTTAAATGCCTCCTGATATAGCCGAAACACACTTCCTTCTCAGGATTCATCAAGACAACATGAGCATTCACACTAACCGTTTCTTTCTAAGTATACTTTCCTTAAAGTGACACTAAGTCACTGGTCACCGTGAGATGTCCTCAGTCCTCATGCATGGTAGAGTGGGAAGACAGGAGACATGACAAATTTTGTTGAAAGATCCAGTTTTTTTCCATCTTTAATTTTTTTTTTTTTTTTTGGTTAGGAACCACATTTTTCTTGGAGAGCCCAGGAGAACAAAGAAAAGATTAATGAGAATTATCGGGGAGAGTGGGGATGGGTAAGGTAGTTACTATTGATGATAAAAGGGGCTTTTGGATGTACCTAAACAGCAGGTGTGCTTAGCTCTTCTCAGGACTCATCCTTCAAACCATGTCGGTAGCAAGAATGAAGTAAATACTGAACAGAAAGTCAGTGTAGGGGCTGGGGGATTTGGCTCAGTGGTAGAGCGCTTGCTTAGCAAGCGCAAGGCCCTGGGTTCGGTCCCCAGCTCCGAAAAAAAAAAAAAAAAAAAAAAAAAAAGAGAAAGTCAGTGTAACTGAATGGCACTTAATAAAATTTCTTTTACATTTATCTTGTGTATAAATGTTTTGCGTCTGTGTGTGCAATATGTGTGTGCCTGGTGCCCCTAGATGTCAGAAGAGGGTACTAGATCCCCTAAAACTGGAGTTGAGTGACTATATCATGTGGGTGCTGGGAATCAAACCCAGGAAGAGCAGCCAGAGCTCTCCACTCCTGAGTCATCTCTCCTGCCCACGTCACTGATTCTTTAATGTGCTTGGAATTTCCAGGATTACTTGTTTTTAATAAGTTACTGAAAAAGCTTCTGTGTGATGTCTTTCAGGCTGGACATACGTTATTAGCTAATGTAATCAGTACTTTTTTTCATTAATATAATGAGCTATGAATTTTAGCAAATCAATCCCTGTTTTAGAGAATGTTAAATATTTCTTACCTCCTATTAAAAAATGGCTTCTGTCTTCAAATTAATGCTTTTAATTAACTGGCTGTTAATTTTTCTCTGTGACTTCTCCCTCTCTGCTGGCTACTTCCATTTTCCCTTCCTTTTTCCTTGATTTTGCGTATCAAAATATTGTGTCAACCAGTGGATGGGTGTGAAAGGGCAGTCTGGCTCTGCCCGAGCTGGGATGTTGAGTTTCCAGACAGCCTTCTTAGGACCCAGGTGTACAGCAGAAGTTATGCATGCCATTTTTTAAAAAAAAAATTGTTGTTTTGAGAGAAGGTCTCTCTGCATAGCTCTTGCTGTCCTAGAACTGATTGCGTAGACCAGGCTTCTCAAACTCACAGAGATCAACCTGCCTCTGCCTCCTGAGTGCTGGGATTTAAGGGATAATGCAGCGGCTGGTAGGTTTCCAAGGAAATCAGAATATAAACATCAGGGCACCTGTCCACAAAGAGGCTCCAGAGTTTATCAGTCAGTCACTAGGGCTTCCAAGGAATTGCCTTCAGAAACTCTGGAAACTCACCCCAGTTAGAGATGTGTAAACTGATCTCAGAAAATGTCGTTTCTGTTTTTTTTTTTTTTTTTAACATGGCTGCCTTGCCCCAGTGGAGCTCAGAAACAGAATCTCCAAGAATCAAAAAACCGAGTTCAGTCTTCCCCACAGAAGTCTTATCTATGGTAACTGAATACTAAGCTCATTGCTATTCACAGTGCATTTTCCCATCACAAATTTAGACTATGCAGATAGCAACAATAAAATGGAGCATTGAGATCACATTTAAAGGATGTTCAATGGAGCAGGCGAATCTTCCCAGGAATGCTGATTTAAATGGCTAGAAAGGGGAAGGAGTCTAACACGTTGCTGGTGTTGTACTCTGCAGAGAAAAAGAAAATAATGTTGCAAAGGAGGAGTGCAGGAATTCCACTTTTAAAGTCAGGGGGAGATTGTTTGCCTAGGATAAAGAAGTTAAGAAGTATTGAGTCCCAGCGGGGAGCTGAAAATATGAATTACAATGAACTATTTGTTTTAAAGCTAGGACTATGCTTTGTTTCTGTTTCTTGAGTGTTCTTTTTAGTTCTTCATATTTAAGACAGAGAAATGATTTAACTAAATGCAGAGACGGAAAACACAAATGTAAAATTATCTAAGGTAAAGGGTTGATTCGTTTCAACCTTGATCTTAACCACTTTGAGATTGTTGATTCTTTTAGAATTCCATTATTAGTTTACCTTCTTTAAAACTGTTCACATTAGGTGCTGAAGAGATGACTCAGCAGTTAGAAGCACTGGATGTTCTTCCAGAGGTCCCGAGTTCAATTCCCAGCAACCACACGGTGGCTCACAACCATCTGTAATGGGATCTGATCCCCTCTGATTATATACATATGTGCATGCATGTGTGCGTGCATGCATGTGTGTAATCTTTTGTAATCTATTTCATATTGAATTTTTTCATATATCCTAGTAATTCTGAACTGCTATAGATGAAATTGTCCCCCTAGCTCTGGAGGGTTAGTCGGTGGCACCTTTTGGATGGCAGTCCAGATGCATCATCATCTTTTGCCCATCACTTTTGTACCCTGATGGGAGGTGCACTTAGCCTGCTGCTGCTGTGGCCCCTGCCCACTGCATCCCTTCAATGATATCAGAACTCAGCTTCTTCAGCCTTCCAAGTGGACTGAGGGTCAGCAACTTGCCAGGCACCCACCAGGGCTTTCAGCACTAGACTGAGCTTGCCGGGGAGGCATTCAGCCCTGAGGGCTGAGGAACTGCCAGGCGCTCTGCTAATGCACTGTGCAGACAGCTGTGGCTGGTGCCCAACTCAAACAGTGTAAGCCAATTTAGCATCCCTGTTTGACATTCGTCTTCTTCCTATAGGTTCTATTTCTCTGGGGAGCCCCGGCTGCAGGCTCTCCTCTGAGGAGACTAATCTCATTTATGAAGACTCCATGCTCACAGTCTTATCATGTCCCCAAATGCCCCCACTCGATGCTCCCATAGTGGGTATCACAATTCCAACGTGTGACACAAACATTTTGTTCATAAAGACATACATGGACTCCATGTATGTGAATCTCTGAGCTAAATATGACATAAATTTCAAGTGGATACAAAAGTTAAAAATTAACTTCATGTATGTTTTAAAATGAAAATTAGAGCAGTATTGTTGAAAGGGTTCAAAATTTATACCACAAAATAGTACTGTATCAATTAATATATTATTTTTTAAAGGAAATAATTTATTTTATAAAATAATTGCTTACTACCAATACCCAGTTCTCATATCACTTTTAAAAGTTTGGTTTAATTTATGTTCTCTAATTTAATCCCAGCAGTACCCCTCCCTATAAGCTGGGTACTATTATACCCATTTTGAAAATAAGGAAACTGAGTCTCTAGTAGGTAAGGTGCCTGAAATCACACAGTGAGGTATAATAGAGGCCTAATGCAAAATGAGCACACACACAGACACACGCAGACACACACACACACACACACACACACACACACACTCCCATAGTGGAACCATATGAGATAAGAATTGATCCTACTTTGTTTTCAGAAGACCTGAGCAATTTATAAAGAACATATATATTCTGCTGGTTGGGACTTCCAAGCAGGGAATTGGCATCTGTCAAGGAAAGTTCTTGCTGAAGGCAAGAACACAGGAGAGAGACAGGGCAACAAGGCCGAACACACTTTATAATAAACCTCTTTGACAAAAACAAGCTTGCTTCTGCTATGACATTAATCCCTGTTAGACCAGATTTCTCATTACCCAATAACCTATCTTTCTCTGTCTAAGGCAGGATTCTATTAAGTCAGCTAGGCTAGCTTCAGACTCACTATGTAGCTCAGGCTAGCTTCAGACTCACTAGGTAGCTCAGGCTAGCTTCAGACTCACTAGGTAGCTCAGGCTAGCTTCAGACTCACTAGGTAGCTCAGGCTAGCTTCAGACTCACTAGGTAGCTCAGGCTAGCTTCAGACTCACTAGGTAGCTCAGGCTAGCTTCAGACTCACTAGGTAGCTCTGGTTAGCTTCAAACTCACAATTCTCTTGACCAACTTTGCAAGTGCTGGGTTTAAAGCATGCAACACCAAATCCTGCTTGCCTGGTGACATCTAAGTTACCTGGTGACTTGTTTGAAAGTCCCATCTCGTACACAGTGACTTTGGGCACCACGTTTTTGACCTTGAAGTTTGGGGGACATGTTGAAACCGAACTGTGGTACAACCTTATCGGGCATATCTAGCTTTCAGCACAGGTCCCCACCGCACCCTATGTGAAGTCAAAAAACGAAGGTTTTTTTGTGTGTGGGTGTCCTAATGTTCACAGGAGTTCTTGATGAGGGGTAAGGATAATGTCACTGTCTTTATGGCTCTTGTGTTTATTTGAATTTTATGAAAATCATGATATTATTTTATATTATTTATTATTTTAAGATAATCACCACTGCACTGTTAACAGGCCACCATCTGCTGTGTTTCTTCTGTGTGTTCTGGAGTATCTATGCCATCGGTTTTCACTGAAGGCTTGTGAGTGAAGATGACCTATCTCCCTCATTTAGAGGGAGTTATGTATGACATGGCATGCCATCTCTTTTTTGGCTACTAGTGAGACCCTAAGATATTCAGGAATATGAGTGACATTCAGTTTTCCCGTGAGATCTTGGTGGACACAAGGGTGAGGCTTGTGTCTGTCTCTCCTTCATGGCTGTTTTTCTCATGCCTAACACAGTGAGGACTCATGAGAAGAGCCCTAATATGTGGCATGGATGAAGAATTGAATGCAGTCTCTCCGGCTGGTTTTGTGTGTCAACTTGGCACATGTTAAAGTTATCAGAGAGGAAGGAGACTCAGTTGAGGAAATGCCTGCATGAGATCCAGCCATAGGCCATTTTCTCATTTAGGGAGGGCCCAGTCCATGGTGGATGAGGCATCCCTGGGCTGGTGGTCCTGAGTTCTGTAAGAGAGCAGGCTGAGCAAGCCATAGGAAGCAACCCAGAAAGCAGTACTCCTCCATGGCTGTACTGGCCCTGCTCCCAGGTTCAGCTCTGCTTGAGTTCCTGTCTTGACTTCCTCCAATGATAAAGTATGATCTGGAAGTGTGGACTGGATAAACCCTTTCCTCCCCAACTTGCTTTTTTGTTTTTTTGTCATGGTGTTTTATCTGCACCAATAGAAGCCCTCACTCAGACAGGCACCTTAGCATGAGCAAAGGCTGAAGCAGCGCTGTTTTGCGCAGCCTCATCCTGAAAGGACATGCTTGGGTGGGGAGGGAGATGAGAACTCGAGTTAAGGATGCAGCCAGCCTAGGACTTGAAAGGAGGTAACAAGTACTATCAAACCAGCTTCCTGAAAGGGTGCAATTTACAGCTGCCCCAGGAGACTCAGCAGGAGCCCTGCTAATAGCTGCTGCCCTAGAAATGCCATGGGATCTCCCAGTTAGGGTGTTTAGTTACTGTAACAGACACCACACAGCGAGGCTTAACAAGATAGTCTAGCTCTCGCAGAGGCTGGGGGATGTTGCAGAATGCTTGCCCCACCGAGAATGGAAACTTCCTGGGAAGAAGCTTTGTCTGTGGCTGATTGGTTAGAACTTCTGTAACATGCAAACTTGGATTCACTATTTGATGTCCTATATAATTTATATTAGAAAAACTCTTGTAGACACGGCCGGAGGGCAACCTGGTTGCCAAGTGTCATGGATCCTGTGACCGATGAGAGTGCAGAGACGGGAGCTTCTCCTGGACACCTGCTCGCTGACCTGAGCTGACGGCACCTCTGCTTCCCTGATGAGCACGGGCGTTCACATCGACAGTGAAGAGTCCCAGTTTGGTGGACTCTGGCACCACTTTAATCATAAATCTTGATAACTTCTTGATTTGACTAGTCAGAAAGATTTATGTCTAGAACACGTGTATTTAATCAACTTTCGTGACTCCTGTTGAGGATGTATTGGATTTGGGTTGGGCACTGAGCCACAGAAGTGGCCATTTGGTGTCTTAATTCTTACATTCTGACAGAGAAGGGCTCATGATTGGACAGCACTGGGCAATGGTATACTGATAGGAGAAAGCTTCTAGCATCTTCCCCCTCTTCAGCAGCTCTTATTTTGGGTCTCAGCACATCGGCTGTGGGCTTTTACTGTTTTAATTTCACACGTATGACTATTTGCCTCGTGTATGTTTGTATGTGCACCCCGTGCATGCCTGGGGCGCATAGAGGTCAGAAGAGGGTGTCAAATCCCTTGGAACTGGTGTTACAGGCAATTGTGAGCCACTGTCTAGGTGGTAGAAATGCAGTCCAGTTCTTCTGCAAGAGCGGCAAGCACTATTAACCTCGGAGCTATCCTTCCGTCGTACCCCCATGCTCCCTTCACACTGTGGACTTTAAAAAGATTCCGTAATGGATGGTCATGCACCTGCAGCTCTGCGAACCTGCCAGGAATCTCCTCACCTAGTAGACACCTCCTCTGTAGGAGTTAAAAGTGTGAGATCACTGGGGAGATGGTTATAATGAAGTCAGCCCTGGCCTCACCCCTGACCTTCATGAGCAGCTGTAGGGTCATAACTCAAGACCTGCAGTTAAATAAGTATGGCTGACCATTTTCCTCCACATAAAAAGCCAGCATCACTGTGCCCAGGCCCTTGGCAGTGTCAGGTCAAACCTCTCACTGACTTCTTGAGTGTCTCCTGGTCTCTGTCTCCAGTGACCTTGCTCCCTTTTCTTGGCTGCTGGGTTTCTAGTAGGATGCTTGCCCTTAGGGCATCACAGACTTGTGTGGCTGCTTCCCTGGTCCAGCGTGCTGTTTTCTATGCTTGCCTATTGAGAACGTCTAATTAATGGTTCTCAATATCTTCAATCCCAATCTGATAAGTTAACCAACAGAATTGATGGTCATAGTTATCTAGTCGTGGACAGATCTCTCAGGATTCTGGGGAGTGTGTGTGTGTGTGTGTGTGTGTGTGTGTGTGTGTTCGTATGTCTGTGTGTGATATGACCTAGACAGCCTCAACATCCCTTTTGTCATTTACTGGGGTTCTTCTTAAGAACCTCTAGTGGACTGGAGAGATGGCTCAGAGGCTAAGAGCACTGACTGCTCTTCCAGAGGTCCTGAGTTCAATTCCCAGCAACCACATGGTGGCTCACAACCATCTGTAATGAGATCTGATGCCCTCTTCTGGTGTGTCTGAAGACAGCAACAGCATATTCATATACATAAAATAAATAATTCTATAAGAAAGAAAGAAAGAAAGAAAGAAAGAAAGAGAGAAAGAGAGAGAGAGAGAAAGAGAGAAAGGAAGGAAGGAAGGAAGGAAGGAAGGAAGGAAGGAAGGAAGGAAGGAAGGAAGAAAGAACCTTTAGTCAATGGTAATTAAGTAGTTTAGCCTAAGGACAGAGAGAGGGACCCAAGTACTGGAAACAACAAACAAACAAAAAACTGACTCTGGCAATTCCCTGAGACTTTTTGTTGTTTCCAAGGTCAAAAATAAACTCCTTTTCAAAGAACTTTTACTCAACTGTGCATTGATCATTGACTGAGAAAATAGGCCTGAAATAGATAGCTCTTGGGCAAAAATGACTTCATGGGAAAGAGAGGCTAATGTGGGCTGGGATAACAGCGGATGGAGTGAAGTGTCTGGGTTTGGCCAAGTATCTATGAGATCACCGCACGTTTTTGTTTGTACTAGAGAGCCCTGGCCTCTGAGCTCCCTTGGGTGGCTTTTAAAAGCTATTGAGCAAATTAGAGGCTCCCAGTGGTGCTGATCTTTCTGTATGCCACCTAGTTCTGCGGCATGGGACAAGCGTGTGGTTTCTACTCTTAGTGGTGGAGCTAATGTGTGCCCTGTGGTTCTTAGCTATTAATTATCCAGTGACATTGAGTTAGATGAATTGGCTAGGATTCCTTTAGAGAAAACAGATGTTGCTACAAAGTCATACTCCACTTTATGAAGAAAGTGCCACTAATATGTCAAATATGTGACTTTATACAGTTATAATGAAAGGAAAGAAGAAATAAGACACGAAATACGTGATTTTATAACTTAAAATCTAACCTTGACTGGCATTAAATACTATAAAAGGACTGTCTATGTAATTGCATATTGTGCTCATAGGAACCATTTTTTGATTAAGACTTTTATTACTGTCTTCTCATTGGCAGCCCATCCCAATTGTCTTAGTTAAGGGGACATTTCAGCCAAGTGGGTCCTTCGTTTTCCATTCCCAAAGTAACTTGTGAGAAATGTGTTAGGCTAGTTTCTGGTTCCTTTCCACAGACTTTCTTTCTTACACTGGTTGAAATAAGTGACTTCCAAGGCTTAAGCAAGTTAGCACGCTTGGAGGGTTTGCCAAGACACACGGGCTGTCAGTAAGTCTTGGGGACTGGATCTATGGATTTGCCTTTTCATTCTTTCTCTCATCTTCGAGACAAGATTTCATTAGCCCAGGCTATCCTCAGATTCACTAGGTAGCAGAGGATGACTCTGAACTTCTTAGTCTCTCACCTCCACTCCAAGTGCTGAAATCACAGGCATGCTCTGTGATGCCTGGCTTCCTGTAGCCCTGGGGAGGGAATAGAACTCAGAACCTTGTATATGCTGGGCATGTACCCTGCCAAGCTGTGCCCCCAGCCCCTGGATTTGCATTTCTAGCATACGAGCCCACTGATGTTTTTGCTGGGGCATGGGAACCAGTCAATCCTGAGCTGTCATCTCTGGGTAATCGTTGAATTATATTCTGAATCCTGAAGGTGTAGCTTGTGGAGTGTTCTTCCAAGCAGAATACCCATTCATAGACTAAATCAGCTCATTGTTATTGCCTGAGGCCATTTCCCTTTCTCTTGTTTTGGTTGAGGAATTTTGTTTGTATTTAGAGGCTGCTTTTGGCAGACCTTAGTCCTGTATTCTGGTCATCTGTGCGTGCAGTTTCTCTCTTTTGGCACACAGAGTTCTTAAAAGATTTCCTTCACCTTTGAGCCTTCATTGTACCTTATACCCTAATTGCAGACATTATCTCTTCGTTTGCTAAATTACAGACAACATTATATCATTACTTGCTAAATTGAATTTAGCTGTGTTTGTATGTTTTGAGTTTGCTTTGGGCCTGGTTTCTCTAAATCTAAAATTAAAGACTACACATATAGAATTAAATTAAGCATACAGCTCACATATTGTTAATTGAACATACTGACTTGCCTGACTTTAAGGGTTTGGGAAAAGATAGTTTCTTTAAGTGAGCGCCAGTGCTTTCAAATCTAATTATAGCCACTTATGTTTTATTGAGACATTTATTGAGACAGATTTCTGTACCTCTTTATGGGTTACATTATGGTAATCTGATAACTGTATACAGTGGGTAATAATCATACCAAGGCAACGAGACCTTAAACATTAATCATTTTTATGTGCTGAAAATTTTGTCACTTTGTAACATACCATAAATTCTTTTAACTAGCACTTATGCTACATGCTATAAAAAAGCAAACAAACAAACAAACAAAAAACAAACAACAAAACCAAACAACAAAAACTAAACTAATTCTCCCTGTGTTGGCAGGCCTTAAAGAATTTCTTCCTAGCTCCTTACCCCTTCCTTACTTTTCCCAGGCTCTAAGGGCTATCATTTTTATCTTCTGTGGGAATTACTAGTTTCTATGAACAGATGAGAGTGTGTGATATCTGTCTACTCCCGGCTTATTTCACTTAGCACAGTGACCTCCAAATGACAGGATTTCATTCTCTTTATAGCTGAAAAACAGTCTATTGTGTGTACACATCATGGTTTCTCTATCCCCTAGTTCACTGCTGAGCATCTAGTTTGAGCCTGTGTTTTAGCTTCCCTGAACGGTGCTGGCATAAAGCGGGGATAAAGGTGCCTCGTTGATATAATTTCACCTCCCTTGGATTGGTACTTAGTGATAGAATTGCTGATGGGTTGGGTGGTTGTCGTTCGATCGTTCCTTCCTCCTTCCTTCCTTCCTCCTTCCTTCCTTCTTCTTTTTCTCCCTTCCTTCTTCCTTCCTTCCTCCTTCCTTTCCTTCATCTTTAGTTTAGAGGCATCCATCCATACTGCTTTCCATATCTCTGTACTAATTCACATTCCCACGAACAGTGAGTTCTCATGTCTCCACATCTTTGCCAGTATTTACTGCCTTTTGTCTTTTTGGTAATAGCCGTTTTGTCTGGGGTGGTGTGAGGTGGTGGGGGTGTAGATGATAGGATGGTGGTGGGGGTATAGATGACAGGATGGTAGGGTGTGTGGATGATAGTCCATTGAGGATTTGATTTGCATTACTTCACCAGTTGGTGACATTGAGCTCCCCCCACCCATGTGCCTGTTAGCCAATTATGTCTTCTTATAAGAAGTGTCTACTTCTTTAGTCTACTAAAAAAAAATGTGTTTCTTGGGTGCTCGGCCTTTTGAGTTCTTCATTAATTTCTGTCAAATAATGAGTTTGCAAACATTTTCTTTCAAATCTTTTAAATATCTTTTTAAAATATTAATTGATTATATATATGTATATATATTCGTATATATGTCTATGCACAACTTGTGTACCTAGTACCCAGCGAGGTTGGAAGAGGGTCTTCTAGGACTGGAGGGAGACAGGGGAGTGGGGAGAGAAAGAAAGGACACGAGTAGAGAGAGAAACAGAGAGACAGAGACAGACAGAGAGACAGAGACAGAAAGACAGAAACAGAGACAGACAGAGAGACAGAGAGAGAACCAAAATGTCTGGCTTAGGGCTGGAGAGATGGCTCAGTGGTTAAGAGCACTGACTGCTCTTCCAGAGGTCCTGAGTTCAATTCCCAGCAACCACATGGTGGCTCACAACCATCTGTAATGGGATCCGATGCCCTCTTCTGGTGTGTCTGAAGAGAGCAATAGTGTACTCATAAACATAAGATAAATAAATAAATCTTTAAAAAAATAAAATAAAGTGTTAAAAAAATGTATGGATTATATAGTGAAGAGCCTCTAGGGCAGAGGAAGCCGAGCCCCTGGGCTAGAAAGTTCAGGTAGGGACTCAGCAATGCTGGGAGAAACCGGAGGCCACTTCTGCTTTGTTATGTTATGTTAGTCCTGGGTCTGAATCCCAATAAAAAGTCTGTGCCTTTGAGAATCTTGGTTTAAAAAAAATCAATGTCTGACACCAATGCCTTGACGTGTGCCCCCCATGTTTGTTCGTTTTGGTTTTTTTTGTTTTGTTTTTTTTTGTTGTTGTTTTTTTTTTTTTGGTAGTAATTTCATAGTTTAAAGCTTCATATTTATGTCCGTGAAGAGACATATGATTATGTGTGTGTGAAAAGAACAAGGTAGCGTCACTTTTCTGCATTTAGTTCAGTTTGCCCAATCTCTCTCCCTTGGATGTTTTAGCTCTAAAGCACGTGTTTGTCCTATGTGGTTCTAGGGTTGCTGGGCTTGTATGGGATGGCCTCCAGGTCCTAGGAGGGAGGCTGTCATTGAAAGGAGGATCGTAAAATATGTTAGTACAATATGGGAGATGAAACACACGTATTAGTCAGGACTTCTATTGCTGCAATAAAACTCCATGACCAAGAAGCAAGTTGGGGAGGAAAGGATTTATTCAGCTTACACTTCACACTGCTGTTCATCACCAAAGGAAGTCAGGACAGGAACTCACACAGGGCAGGAACCTGGAGGCAGGAACTGATGCGGAGGCCATGGAGGGATGTTACTTACTGTCTTGCTTCCCCTGGCTTGCTCAGCTTGCTTTCTGATAGAACCAAGGACCACCAGCCTAGGGGATGGCACCACGCACAATGGGCCCTCCCACCTTTGATCACTAATTGAGAAAATGCCTCACAGCTGGATCTCATGGAGGCATTTCCTCTCGGGAGGCTCCTTTCTCTGTGATAACTCCAGCTGGTGTCAAGTTGACATGCAAAACCAGCCAGTACACACACGTATGAGACCTTCCTCTGTTTCCCCAGAGCAAGCTTATGTGACAGCAGTAGATGCATTCTGAAGAACTTGGGTTGGGAAGGAGACTGCCCCTAATTCTGCCACGTGAGTGTTGCGGTGCTGAGGTTAGACCTGCTGGTAACTGCCTCCTTGGAGGGGTCAGACACTAACAGGACCTTTTCCAGTTCCCAGGGAGGAGCACAGGGGATGGAAGCACTTTGCGTCAGTGGCTACAGCTTAAGGGTTGAGAAGGAAACCTCCCTCACTTGTCGCCAGGGAAGTTCAGATGGGGGTAGGCTTGTTAGGTGCATTCAGAGCTCCCAGGGACTGGTGTAGGCGGGGCTGTCATGTTGTGATCGTAGCCCCAGAAGCATTGTTGTCAGTAGATGATACCTTCTCCAGTTCCTGTGATTTGAGCAAGGGGAGGTGTTGAAGTTAAATCCCAGGTCTGCCTCCCAGCCTCATGCTCCCAGAAATGAGACTCGGACTCAAATTATGTTTACAAATACCTTGGCCATATTAGGCTCTACTCTGACTAGATCAAGACTAAAGACACCTGTTTATTTCTAAGCTATATTTTGCCATGCGGCTGGTTGCTGTGTTCAGGTACCATGGGCCTGCTTCTCCTAACCTCTCTGTGGGCTCCTCCCCCGCCTCCTCCTCTCCCAGAATTCTTTCTCCTCTTAATGCCCCTTTCTCTATTTCCTGCCTAGGCCATAGGCCGTGGGCTTTTTAATTGACAGTGAGACATCCATACCATACACAGAGTGATCTCTCTACAGGGAGGGGTCGGGCTTGAAGCTGTGACACTGAAGTGGCAGGCTGCTGAACGCCCGCTTTCTATCATGTGTCCTTTTCTGATAGTGTGAGGCCATCCATCTGGGAAGTCAGTCGAAGTTATAATTTACTTTATTCGTTTCTTTAGGTTGGCTGGAGAGCTGGGTCAGTAGTTAAGAGCACATACTACCTTCCCGTGACGTTTGCATACGCTCGGCCCAGGGAGTGGCACTATTAGAAAGTGTGGCCTTGTTGGAGGAAGTGTGTCCCTGTGGGGGTGGGCTTGGAGACCCTCCTAGCTGCCTGAGGATGCTCTGTCTGTTCCTGGCTTCCTTAGGATGAAAATGTAGAACTCTCAGCTCCTCCTGCACCATGCCTGCCTGGATGCTGCCATGCTCCCACCTTGATGATAATGGACTGAACCTCTGAACTGTAAGCCAGCGCCAATTAGATGTTGTCCTTTGTAAGAGTTGCATTGATCATGGTGTCTGTTCACAGCAATAAAACCCTAATTAAGACACTTCCCTAGGATCCAAGTTCAGTTCCCAGCACCTACTGGTGACTCACAACTGCCTATAACTCCAACTCTTGGGGATCCATAGGCACTGGAGTTCCCCTGGACACACCTCCACAGAGGTAGACACATACATATAATTTAATATTAAATAAGTCTTCTGAAAAGTATAGGTGTGGACGAACCCGGGCTCCTCCAGGCGCTCTGCTAGTGAGTATTTTTGTTTGGAACTAACCCTTGAAGAATGGGGGCAGCTGGCCAGTCCGATCAATGCAGCAATGGCATCACACTTCAAAACCCTTGGGCTGAGCTAACTCCCCACACAATGAAACCTGAGCTCTGTGAAGAGGCAAGCCACGCGGCAACTCCTCCCTCCCCCTCCTCCGCATTGCCCTGCTACCAACAGATCAGGCCAACAGCTCTGGGTTTAACAGCACCCACCTTCTTCACCTGTTGGCCACAAAATAAATGTCTTCCCCATTTCAAAAATCCCAGTGAGATAGTATTAGTTTCTGCCCGTCTTGGGCCGTGGACCCTTGTTTCAGAACAATTTCTGGCAACCAGATGGGACCGCGAGTCTCTTTCTACCTTCCTAATGCTCTGGGTTCCTCACCTGGACCTGGCCCTGGCTGCTGACCATCAGTGGCCACATCAGCCCAGGCTGGTCTGGGATCTGAGCAGCTCGAACCTTCTCCACTGTGACACTTCTGACTTCCATCCTGCAGAAAGAAACTTCACTGGGTCTGAGCGAGGAAGCCAGTTCAAATCAGAGGTGCCCCTCAGGCTTAGAGACATAAATTGTCTCTCCAATTTAGTGTCCTAAACTGTCCCTCAGCGTTTGAACTTCAGGGGTAAAGCAATCCCTTTTTGATTCCCGGCATAGACAGTCCTCCTGCCCCTGGGTTCTAAGGCAGAACCGTGCTTCCCTCACAGTTTATCTGTCATTCCATCTGGGGTGGCCTGCACTGTTCTCTGATTTAAAGTAATTTTTTAAAATGCTTTTTAAGGATCTGCTTGTGTTTTATTAGCCTGTGTTATGGTGACTGACAGAAGCTAAGGAATTTAGAGGCTGTAGCAATAGTCCTGTTAGAAATTAATTTCAATGATGGTCTTTTGATCCGAGAGAGAGAGAGAGAGAGAGAGAGAGAGAGAGAGAGAGAGAGAGAGAGTAAAGCTCCTTCTGGCTCCCTCTAAGCACCCCCAGGTGACTAAGTCTTGATGGGAGGGAGCATCAAAGAAGACACTTCTCAAGATGTGAGGCAATTTTACAGGGAACCAGCCAAGAGCACACTCTGCTCCAGAGGTGGAAAGGTCTGAAACGACTCATCTGGGAGATTTGCATTGCGAGTGGTCACCCCACACCTGCACTACCTCCCACCTGAGCTGCCCCACACCTGGGCCATCCCACACCCAAGCCACTCTACACCTGTGCTAGTCACCCCACACCTGGAGCTACCTCCAACCTGAGTTGCCCCACACCTGAGCCCACACCTGGATTTGGGGGTTTTCCAAGTCATATAAAATGGTTTATCTGCCCTACTAATACCTCCTAGGGAAGGAATCACCTTAACAGCACCTTGAGGACCTTAAGCATTCCTTACCCACACATCCATACCTACTCCTTCCAGAAGTCATTTCTCTCTTTCTAAGGTGTGGCTCCCTACTGCTATCACAAGAGTTCCAGGGACCTCAGGCTTAGCAGAAAATGCCTTTGCCTGCCGAACCATCTAAAAGACAAGTGTTGCAAAAAGAAAACTGGTTAGTGATCAAATTAGCTGAAATTAGAAAGTAATATACATTGTTCTCTTAAAAAACAAACTGAAGTCTTTATACACCCAACAACAAAGAATTTATGAAATTTTAACCTATTAGAAAAGGTGTGAAAGCCTAATGGTCCTGACATATCACTGGCAATCAAGTTTGTTGTTTTAATTTTTATGTGCATGAATGTTCTGTCTGTCTATGTGTCTGTGTGCAGTGTGTGTGTGTGTGTGTGTGTGTGTGTGTGTGTGTGTGTGTGTGTGTGTGCCTGGTACCTTGGGAGACAGAAGAGGCCATGGATTTCCTGGAACTGCACTTAGAGCATTTGTTAGCCACCATGTTGGTGTTGGAGACAAACCAGGGTTGTTTGTTTGTTTGTTTGTTTGTTTGAAGAACAACAAGTGCTCTTAATTTCTGTGCCATCAGAATAAGGAATTTCTTTCACTGGTGGCTAGGATGAATTCTCATCTAAATTTAAGCAAGATCCTTATGTCTCAACTATCAGTTTGGGCTGGTTTCCAATGCATTTGTGAACAAACTTATGGGCACTTTCTGACAAAACTAACCCCAGCTTGGACAGTAAGAGGGCTCAGCAGGTAAAGGTGCCTGCTGTCAAGGCCAACCATCTGGGTGCCTTCCTGGGAACCACATGGTGGCCCCCTGGCCTCTGCATAGGTACTGTGGCACATGTACCACCAACTTCTGTCACTTAGTAAGTAAATAACTTAAAAGCTCAATTAATAAGCAAATTTATTTTTTTTTTTACTATCTTTGGTAATGATTGGTGGGACTTTAGAAAATTATGCTTCTTGCTTTGAAACTTACAGAAAGTGGGTTTTTTCTGCTTTTATTAGTTTGGTTTTATATTTCCCATGTATAACTGTTGCCCTTCAAAATGTGCACAATTCCTAAGAATAAAAAAAATAAATGCTGGTAGTTCAGTGCTTCAAAAATGATAGCTTTCCCCTACAGAAAATATAAAATTGAACTTAACAGTGGACTCCAGGTGCTGTGTGGTTTCCAAAGGCCTTCAATCTCATCATCTGGGAGGCAACGGCGGGTGGATCTCTGGCTTCAAGGCCAGGCTGGTCTACAGATCGGGTTCTAGGACAGCCAGGGGTACACAGAGAACACACACACACACACACACACACACACACACACACACACACACACACACGAGCGCGGGCAATCAACCAACTAAAACAAAACACCCCTCCAAAAGAAAACAATCAAGCAAACAAACAAGCAATACAGTCCAGGTGAGCTGAGCGGGAGGCCATTCCTTCTAAAGCTGTGTGTTGTTCAAATGTGGCTGAGAAGTTACGGTGCTGTGTTACTTTTCTGTTGCTGTGATTGAACAGTACAACCAAAGGCAACGTAAGTAGGAAACGACTTATTATGGCTCTCAGCTCTAGGAGAACAGGAGTCCCTCGTGGTGGAGGGGAAGCATGGTGACAAGTGGAGGAGAGTCTGAGAGGAGCAGGCAGCTGCAAGGTCATATCTCACAGCAGGCATGAGGCAGAGAGTGACCTGGACGCTCACCCCTATTCACACAGATCCCTCGGCAAGGCCGCACCTCTGCAATTTCTCCCCAAACAGCATCACTCGCTGGGGACCAAGTGTTCAATGCCTGACCCCCTGGGAGCCATTTCCCACTCAAACCACAAGCAGTGACTGCTGGGGTTTGGTTTGTTGCGGGGCCTTACAATGCTAACTTCTGTGCCTAAAGGTTGAGGCCTCACAAGTTTACCAGCCATTTTGTACAAACCTTGCTGCTTAATTTAAAACTATTGGTAGAATAAAGATGCCTACAACCTATAGCCGGGCAGGAGGGAGGTAGGTGGAGCTTTGATTTCGGAGCTTGGGGTCTGAGAAGACTATGAGGAAGGAGAGGAGAAAAGATGAAGAGAGAAGATGCCGTGGGATAAGCCATTGTAATAACTGGCCGTGCAGGCTGGCCAGTCAGAGTAAGAGTGGCCCACATAGAACATGGGAAGTCGTATCTAGATAGACATAATAGCATAGAGGTATTAGCATAGCAGTGGCTATCTGCCCAGTTCTAGGACTTTAAAGGCTTATTATAAGAGTAAAAATTGTGCATCTCTTATCTGGGAACTGAATGATCAGAGGCAGGGTAGAAACCCCTGATTGAGATTAAATAGTTATTACTGTAAATGATTCCAAATAATCAATGACTTTCCCTCCATTGTCAAGCCAGATCAGACCTGCCGCCAGGTCAGGTCCATCCTAGCAATGAGGGATAATCAACCACCAGCAATGTTTTCAGAGAACAAGAGCAATGCGTAAATAAATGAAAACACTGTTAGAATTAAGATGTAGTCATGTGTTTTAACTTGGACAAAAAGTAAAGTACATAAATCTGGGAATTATGAAGGAAGAGGTCTTACATATGATTTCTCTATAAGATGACAATCACAAAAGACTCTTCTGGCTCCAAACATTCACGAGTCGTTTCACAGAGAGTAACCACAAGTACTCAGTACTCTTGACTGCTGCCAGTGAATATTAGTAATTATGGCCAAGTATTATTGCCTAGGTATCCGATAGAATCCTTGCTTTCTCCTTCAAAGCTTTGACTTGTCCACATATTTTTTTAAAAAAAAAATATTATTAGGTATGTGCATGTAGTTTGAATATGCTTGACCAGGGAGTAGCACTATTAGGAAGTATAGCCTTGTTGGAGTAGGCGTGGCCTTGTTGGAGTAGGCGTGGCCTTGTTGGAGGAAGTGGGGGTGGGCAATGAGACTCTCCTTCTAACCAAGTGGGAGAGAGTCTTCTCTATGGAGAGCCCTCCTCCGGCCAATGCCAGGAATTTGACTAGGACAAGGAAGTAGGGTCAAGACCTGAAAACCACAGGACTTTATTGCCTTGTTTGTTCCTTGACCTAGAACTGACCTTATTCTTTGCATGTGCTTAGAATGGCATAAAAGCAGACAGGAAAAAATAATAAACCCATTTCAGCTTCAGCATTGGCTGCAGTTGTTATAGCGTTGTCTAATGGTCTTTTTCTTTTCAGTCCTCACTCCCTCCCTTGAGACCCTGTTGACTGACTGAGTTGGCTTGGTCGCTTCTCCCAGCCGCTTTTGGAACAAGAGGTAGAACTTTCAGCAATTCCAGCCCCATGTCTGTCAGGACGCTGCCATGCTCCCGCCTTGATGATAATGGACTGAAACACTGGACCTGTAAGCCAGCCCCAACTAAATGTTCTTTATAAAGTTGCTTTGGTCATGGTGTCTGTTCACAGCAGTAAAACCCTAATAAGACAGATGGGGTAGACATTGGGGATGGCCGACTCCAAGCCCTGAATCTGGGTCTGGGTGGCAGCTGAGTTGGTCAGCTGCTGGCTCTTCCACTCATGCCAGCAGGGCTGGCTCTCCTGCACCTGTTACCAGGGGCACCTCTACTGTGCTGCCCAGGTATGGTGCAGGGCCTGCTCTCCCTAGTGCTGTACCCTGCAAGGGACAGGGCCAGTTGCAGGTTCTGCAGTCAGGGGGTGGTCATCTCTCCTGTACCCATGCCACCCCATGGCCAGTAAGAGGCAGGCCAGCTTTCCCAATCTCATGCCCTTGGGGCTGGCTCACCTGCAACCCCCACACCAGGGCCAGCACTACTGTACTGCCTAGAACTAGATGCAGCCTGCTCTCCCAGAGTGATGCAGCCAATGAGGCGGGGTGGGCCACCGCTTTGAAGCCCTCAGATATCAACATGGCCCCAGATGGTGACCCAGACCAGGGATGTCTGCATGGCCTTGAGGGCTAACATGTGCTCTGGATATGGACCCAGACCCCCACTGCTACATGGCCACAGGCCCAGACAAGATCCTCAGTGGGAACATAGGTTAGGACCTTACCATGGCCTCAGGTGGCAGTGCAGGCTCCTGACATCAGGCTGTTTCTCACTGCCCTCGAATCTCCGGTTCTGCCTCTCTTCATTGTGCACATGTCATTCTTCTCTTTCCATCACTTACTTGCTTGTTTTAATGGTGCTGGGCCTCTGGGCATCTTTGGCCCAGCCTGTTCTTCGAGCCTCAGCATTGGCCAGAGTTGTTATAGTGTTGTCTAATTGTCCTTTTCTTTTCAATCCTCCCTCCTTCCCTTGAGACCCTGTTGACTGAGCCGGCTTGGTCAGGTCACTGATCTGTTTGTTGGCATGTAATAAAGTTTTCTTTTTTTGCAAAAAAATACCTATTGTCATAGCATTGGTTCCCAAACATGATAGGCAGCTGGCCTCTGTTCACAGTGTTCTGTTTCCTCTGCTGACAATGTCCATGTTCTATCCTTGCTCATTCCCGGGCCTCTCCCTCAATCTGTCTGAAAATGCAACTCTTCCTTTTATATCTGACTCTCTGTGGAGCTAGGTATGGGACTTCTATTTTCAGCTATGTTAGCTGCACTCTGCTAATTACTAAGCTTGCTGGAAGGCTGCTGCTGTGATTTGAATGAGAATGGCCCCTGAACTTGGTCCTTAGTAGGTGGAACTATTTGAGAAGGATGAGGAGGTGTGGCCTTGTTGGAGGAGATGTGTCACTGGGGATGGGCTTTGAGGTTTCAAAAGATTTTCTCTGTTTCCTACTTGCAGGTCAAAATGTAAGCTCTCACCTATAGCTCAAACACCATGCCTGTTTGCTTGGGGTTTGCTCCCTGTCATGGTGGTCATGGACTCTAATCCTCTCAAACTGTAAGCCCCAAATCTTCTGTCTACAAGTTGCTTTGTCATAATGTCTCTTCACAGCAATAGGAAACAGATGCCAAATAGGGACAGATGCCTAAACTTTTCACTTCTCCCCTCTCCTTGTGAGGTATCTATAAATAGCGACGGGCCTTGAGGGTATGTAATGGTACAGCAGTTATAAACCGCAGGGAGGTGCCACTAAACTCTCCTCAGCTCTATGGGGCTTGGAGTATCAGAAAGCACCTTTATCTCCTTTCGATGCTTTTAACTACGGAAACAAACCCTTTTGTTGTCGTTGTTACTTTTTATCAAGATTTTTGACATCAGAAGATAGAGCCAGGGTCTTCACACTGCACTGTTAATAGCTGTAAGCTGTGTTGAGCATTTTCATTCACAGGTTTTAGTTTTGAAGCATCCCAACTTTGGGAAAGACCAGCAGCTCAACAGACCAAGTCTGAGTGTCCTCAGTAAAGTCCCAAGGCTATAATTTGCACTAACCTTCTGTTTGAAAAAAAAATTCAGAATTTTTTGAGTAAGGGGAAAACTTATCTCCTCGGGGATTTACATCTGAGAAGGTGCTGATATTTCACCCCAGATCTCCGACCAAGGACCCCATTCCAACTCCTTTCGTACTTGCCTGTATAGCTCAGAAGCCTGTTGGGCTCCACATTATAGGGATCCAGGTCAAATAATGGGTCTAGGACAAGACCACCATATAAGGTTTCATGCCAGAGAGGGACATGGATATGTTGTCTGTTTGACTCCCATGATCTGTTTCCCTCTTCCTACTTCTAGATCTGCCTCGGAGAGAGGCAGGAGAGGCCGTGACAGCACCACAGGTTCTAGATAAGGGTGGGTCAGGACCCTTATCTGGAACACAGGCTCACTCTTGGTAACTGTGAGCTGTGACTGCAGAGGAGCTCTTTCCATGCAACGGATAATTTGGTGTCTCTGTACCTCAAGCGCAGACTCAGCACAGATGGTTTCTGCAACGTTTTTTTTTTTTTTTTTTTTTTTATCAGCTGTATAGTGTTAACAGATGGATGGCGTGGACTCCATCAAGAATCAAAGTGAAAAAGTCTCTAACTGCAGCCTCCATGAGAAATTTAAATGAGTGAATGCTTACAGTCTCAGTTCACATCCCCACTTGAAAAGTTTAGTCAAATAAAAGACTGTGCATACAGATTTCAGTAATCTACCCTCCCCACCCACCCCCCCCCATTTTTTTTTTTTTTGGAGACAGGATTTTATGTAGCCAAGGCTAGCCTCCAGCAAACTCTCTCTATAGCTGAGGTTGACCTTAAAACCCTAATTCTCCAGCCTCTATGTTCTGAATGTTAGGATATACACTGTGCCTCCCAGCCTTTTGTGGTAGTAGACACAGGACACTGAACCCAGTGTATGCTGGGTAAGCATGCTACCAACTTACCTACAGCCCTCACTCTTTTTTTTTTTGGTTCTTTTTTTTCGGAGCTGGGGATCGAACCCAGGGCCTTGCACTTCCTAGGCAAGCGCTCTACCACTGAGCTAAATCCCCAACCCCAGCCCTCACTCTTTACATTTAATTTTTAATCAGTTAAAAAAAAATCCATCCAGACTGGGATTATCTCAATCCTCTATTATATTTACAATTTTCCTTTCTATTGCTATGTGAATATTCTCATTGACATAAACTTATAAAAGCATCAGCAAACACTATATAAATAAAATATGACTTGAAGTAGACCTGTCTATCTGCATCTATCTGTAAAACTGATCTCCAGGGATATAAATATCTATTAAGGACACAATGAACTGATTTATCCAGGTGTGGTGGCACATGACTGAAACTAGCTACTCAGGCAGAGGGTTGAAGGTTCAAGCACAGGACTAGGGGATTCGGATCAGTAGTAGAGCACTTAGTTGAACGACTATTGGATTCAATTCCCAGCACTGAAAATCCAAACAAAGCACAGCTTAAAATAATCGTAGTTTAGAAGCCAGTTCGGCTCTGCTCTGCAGGGAGCTAAGTAAGTTTCAGGACAGAGATGGACGTGGATGTATAGACATTTGCCTTCTTCAAGGCACAGAATGGATAAAGTGGTGCATAGAATGTGAGATTAACATTCACGTGAACAAGAGAAACAGCCTTCCCAGGACTTTGTGTAGACTTTTAGGATGCTGTCTCCAAATACATTCAAAATGAGGACACATTTCCCAATCTTAAGCATAAGTGAGGATGCAGGCCTGATTCGTGTGCGTCTTGTGTCAGAGGTGTGACTAATTTTACCATAAATAAATTTTAAATGAGTTTACTATAAGTCAGACTTACGTTTCATAGTTTACAGTCTCCATCACCATAAAGCTGAATTGACTTTCCGAAAGGTGGAAGGCATAGATTTCCCATTTTATCAAACTGAGAACTAGATATGATTTCCTCATTTCGACTTTTGAAAACCAGCCTGTGCTTTAGGATAGTAATGTGTTGGGTAAAACATACTGAAGCCTACGTTTGTGGACCAAATCATGGAGTAACTGTCAACCGTCCAGTTAAGAACTGTTCTAGAGAACGGCTAAGGACCAGACAGAAAAGCATACAGCCCAGAAAAAGAGTTAAAAGGCTAGCTGCAGTGGTGAGAGGGTCTAGAGAGCTACGACGGGCTGGAGCTGTTAGACTGCATCTCTGTCGAACTACTGTCACTTACTCAAGACAGTCAGGGACACGATGGAAGTTGTCACATAGTGTCCATAAATTAAATAGAAAGACTTCTGTGATTCTTTAAAAAAATTGATATCAAGATATTTATGCCAAGATGTAGAATCTTACTATACCAGAAAAAACTTTTAAGTTACTTATATAGTGTAGAGAGAATATCTGATGTATTGTATGGATGCATTATGTGTCAATTTAAAAGACCTGTGGCCTATAGGAAAGGGTAAAATAGAAGGTGGAACATCCGGGAGGCAGAAAGAATTCTGGGATAGAGCAGGGGAGATTCTCCCAAGAAGATGTGAGGAAATGAACTCAAGGTACCTGAGCACAGGTAACCAGCCACGTGGCAGAATGTAGGTTACATTCAATGGGTTATTGTAAATTATGATCTAGTCAGAGAAGACCCTACCTATATGGCCAAGGTATTTGTAAGTATATTCTGAGTCTGAGTCTTATTTCTGGGAGCTGGGAGGGAGAACCAGGATCAGCAACTTGTACAATATAGACTATTACATGAATCGGATTATGACTATAATGGCACGTCACTTTGGCATATTAACATAAATACAGCTTATCATAAACACGTATATGTCTAGATATTTTCCTTATTTTTCTGTACTTTTATCACTCAATGTTAGCAACACATTTCCCTGTTTTTGCAACATAGTATGGTCTTGCTTAGTAGTTCGCACTGGCCCTCAAACTCACTATATAACCTGTACTGAACACTGGCAATTCCTCTGCTTCACCCTTCTTCCTGGATTCAAGGTGTGGCACCCACATTTCAAAGGTGCCCCAGGTCTCATACTCTTTTAAAATTCCCCTCTCTATCACGTAGACAGGAGAAAGTAGTGGTAGTTAATTGGGTCCAGTAGTGAACTGTAGCTGTTTACCAGACATCAAAGTTTAAATCTGATTCCTCACTACAGCTAGCCCTAGTTTCTACCCCAGAGCTGCCAGTTGGCTCTCTTGTGTAAAACAAGAAGCAAGGGTAAGCAAACATGTTTTCCAGCTCTAGAGTCTCACAGGAACCAGTGTCATCCACAGCAGTGTTTAAAAGAGAAGGAATTTGCAGTCACTTCTACAACAGCATCCTATCACACTCTCCCAGCGGGACCAAGCTGAGGACGTCACTTTCAATGGATTCCTTCAAAGCACACTGCACACACTGGGGTAAAAACCCGCCTTTTAACGGATGCCATCAAAATAAGTTTTTACTGGACGCAACCTCAACAGATTGTATTTTTTAGTAGTGTGTTATATTTTACCGAATTAAGTCAAATTATTAAAACTTACTTAGCTCTGGTAAATTTAGGGATGTCGAAATTGATTTTTAATAACACTTGCATTTTCTTTGGCAAATTCACCAGACCCATTACGGAAATATCTTCCTAGTGTTCTCTGGAGAAAAGCAGAAAACTCTATTGTTAAATTCAGAAACACAAAATTGTAAATTAGCTAATTTAAACATTATTCAATTTCTCTGTTCCTAAATTCTTGGCCCATACGGTTCATTTATTTATTGATTGTACACTTTAAGATGTCACCGATTTCAATTTAATATATACTCTATTTCTATTCTGCCCAAACCAGTTTCTTAAAAAAAACCAACTTAATGCCATGAGAGAATCATTATCATTTAAATCAAAACCATTTCAGTTTTAAAATAAATGTGTACTGAAGCCTTAAATTAAACATTGTGAAAAGTTGGCAGATTAAACTCACTTTTTGGTTTTGGCAAACTCCAATTCAAAATAATGTGTAGCTCACATTTAGTGTTAATTTACTTTTAAGCCTTTCATTTTAATTCTGTTAAATTATCTGCTATAAGTAATATATTAAGTTTATGCCTAAGTCACACATCATTTTTGCATACTGGTGTTCCAAAATAAATTCTAATTTAATAAATTATAATGGTACTTTGGTTGCAGACTTATTAAACAAAATGAAATAACTCAAATCTCCACAGCTAGTATACTTGAACACTGCTTATTATATTAGCTTATTTTTTTCAGCATACACGCAGAATGCCTTCCCATACCTGGATATTATTATTACTGTGACTTGAGTGTCTTCTTCAAGAATGACATTCTTTTTCTAAGGTAACTGAGAGAGCTGCAGGAATGCAAGGAATGATCAATAGTTACCATGTTGCAGTGAATAGCCAATAGTTAGCATGTTGCAGTGAATAGCCAGTAGTTAGCATGTTGCAGTGAATAGCCAGTAGTTAGCATGTATCAAATTAAGCCAAAGGCTGCTTTTCAATCAGGCAGTCTCAATTAAACAGTTCTAAGAAAGTTAATTTTGTCACCTCATAGCTTTGTTCTATTTTTAATGTTATATAACTTTATATATACCTTATTCTGGTAAACTCCACATAATTGATTTAGTTTTTCACTTAACCTCAAAGCTCTGAGAATACTCCTTCACTATCCCTGTTTAATTTTCAATCTCATATTTTTCTGCATGTAAAAGGTTCATTTTCTCCTCATCTCTTTGAAAGCTAAAGAATTTATCTACTGGTCATCACAGGTGTGTTTTTAAAAAAAAGAAAGAAAAAGTGGCAATTTTGAAACTTTGATTTAAATGAATCAAAGCTATCCTTATGTGACATAACCCCTTCAAATATCCTGAGTCCAAAGTCTTCATCTCCTGCCATGAAACCTTTCCTGAGTCTGAAGTTTATCGCAGGCCATGGCTCATGAGTGACTGAAAACTTTGTGTAACTTTTCTAGGTCCACTATATGTCCAACGTCTATGTAGTGTACTAGATCTAAATCAAGACGACATTACTGAAGAACTACAATGGATTTCGGTTAAGAGTGCAGGTTTAGATTGTGTGCTCGCAACTCTATTCTGATTGCTTGCAAACCAGCCACAGCCTTAGAAATTTATCTCTCTCTTCTGAAGTTAAGGACCAGGATGGCTAGCATTCAAGTTTATTAAATAGTTCAAACTCTCTAAAGAGGGCAAGTGGCTTTGAGGCATGCATGCTTTGCCAAGAAATCTAACATACATTTGTGGTCATCTTACATTACACAATAAAACTACTTCTTATGATTATAAAAAAGTTATTCTCACTTCAATTATGTTAATGTTTGTGTTTTATTTACATAACTTTCGAGAACAACCTACAATTGCATTTAAAAATTTTGCCCTTTAGTTTGACTTCAAGCAAAAATGAATGGCAGGTTTGTAGGTTGTGAAATATTATAAATACATACACACAATTCTATGGTGAAAAGATCATTCACTGCATTTTGTCGTTAAAACAGTAACAAAATTTAAATTTCATTTTGAGTTTTGCTGACTCTAAATGAAAAAGTTTAGCTGCTAGGTAACAATACAGATGAGTTGAAACATTTGAGAAAAAAAAAGACTTCGAACTTTAAAAAGTTAGAGAAAGGTGAGAAACCTGCCTTTCCTACATTTTCCTACATTTCTAGGATGTGAGCAAGCTTTTCTGGTTCTTCCCTGAGAAAAATCTGGCTGGCTGGGTGATTCAAAAGAAAATCCAAGTTACAAGAAGAATTAAAATTTCCTGGCCCATCTATAGCTGGTCTGTGGGAAAGGGCTTGTTAAGATTAGCAAACAAGTTGTGGATGGCCAGGCTGGACCGATGCAAGAGTGACAGCTACCTTTTTGGTGTTAACCTGGCACAGGCTACTCTATGTAAGAGCCACCAACTTGTCTATTTAACTCTAAAAATCTCACCTGGGAGAAGGCCCTGAGAAAACTTAGCTCCTCCGGGACCCAAGAATACCAACAACTGTAAAACAGCGAGGAATTGGCCTTAGTCTTTGTGCAGGAGGTTATCAAATTTATAAAGCAAACAACACAGTAAGTCTTGCAGTCGCACAGAAACCTAAACTGGAAATGCCAAGTCGTGCCTTAGCCTCTTTACCAGAAAACTGACTACCTAGCGCCTGTCCATGCATCCAGTACGTGCTTGCCCAAACTTAGAAACCAAAGACTCCTGTGACACAGGCAGCACACAGGAAAGAACCATCAGATCTCTGGTGAAACCTGACCTCTCAGCAAGGACTCCAGGAAGAAAAGATCAGAGGAGACCAGCTCTGCGGGGGTCTTCCCGAGGAGACTCTGACGTATTTATTTTCACGCTGCAACTGCTGATCGCTTTACAGAAACGTACCATGCTGTAGCTCTGCGTGGAGCTGAGAACAACAGAAACATTTATTAACGTTATAATTATAATTACTCTTTGACAAAGCTATTATTAAATAACCTGTACAAAGTCCGAATCGGGCCTAGCGAAAACTTAAGCCCTGTTTTTAAATCTCCGAAGGTCCTTCTGGTTTTTGTTTGTTTTGTTTTTTATTTTAGCAGCCGCTCCCACAAGCAAAGCCAGCCCTGGGTAGAATCCCCTAATGTAAGTCTCCCAGGCAGGGATGGCTCGGACTTTGGAATCCTCCTGGGGTAAGTCGGGGTTCTCAACTATGACCTAGTTTCCAGCCCTGCCTGCCCTGCCCTCCGCTCTAGGACCGGGCGGCAGGACTTCGCTTCGGGAGGAGGACAATAAAAAGTTCATTTTTAAAGTTTCCTCTCTGTCAGCTACCTCGATGGCAAGTACCCGAGCGTGCCTGCAATGGTGCTGGGAAGGATGTCTTGGGTGGGAGTGGCCTCGGAAGTGCCCCGGTGCGCTCATAGGTCCCGCGGGTTCTCCCGCTTCACCCCGGCCTCGGCAACTTTGAGCTTCTTATTTTGGTGCGTCTTCACGTGCTTGGCGAGGTGGTCGCTTCTCATGAAGCGTTTGCCGCACTCGGGACAGGCGAAGCGCTTCTCGCCCGTGTGAGTCCGGAGGTGCCGCTGCAGCTCGTCCGAGCGCGTGAAGCTCTTGCCGCAGAAGAGCCAGTTGCACACGAAGGGCCGCTCGCCCGTGTGCCAGCGCAGGTGCGCCTTCAGGTGCGACGTCTTGCCATACACCTTGCCGCAGCCTGGCACGTGGCACACGTGTTGCTTCTTTTTGCCCGGCTCCGCCTCGGGGGCACCGCCAGCCGCCTGGCAGTTGGGGCAGCGGCAGCGGCGGCACCTCCTGGCCGTGGCCGCCAGGGGGGCCTTGGTCTGCAGCAGCGCGGCGATCTGGCTCTGGTACTGTGCAAA